>NC_020408.1:105189-145068 GCF_000321355.1 Plasmodium cynomolgi strain B
TTTTTTTTTTTTTTTTTATGAACCGTTCAGGTAATTTTGACCTTTTTTTACAAAATTTACATTATCCTGAAAAAGCTGGAAATCCGGAACGTAAACCTGTTTGACAACATATACGTACTGTGCGCGTCTTATGTGAACAAAATAAACTCCATGTTGTGGTAAGGCTGGAGGGAAGCGCGATATGGCATCCGATTCGAGTTATCAGTGTATCGGCGCCAGCTGCACGGTAGAACATATCACCGATCATTGAGTCTCACCGCTTCCCATCGCTTCCTATTACTTCCCATCGCTTCCTATTACTTCCCATCGCTTCCTATTACTTCCCATCGCTTCCTATCACTTCCCACCACTTCCTATCACTTCCCATCGCAGGTTCAGCACGTACCTCATCATCAAGCGGATGCTCATAGACGAGTGCGAAATTAAAATCATCAAGAAGAAAAAAACCTTCCTGATTTTACCCATTTTCATCGACATTATAAAAATCCTGGACGTGTACGATGAAATTATAAAAAAAACAAACATAAGTGCCTTGGTCAAGTTGTACGAAGAGCTGAAATTATTTCTCCTTTTTTTTTTCCACAAGTTGCTGTACAATTTAATAACAGAGCAGGACATGCTTCCGCGCAACATTTTTAAATACCTCCAAATTAATAACAACATCGCATCCAACCGGAGAAGGAGAAGTGGCAAGGGGGACGATTCCCATAAGAGGGACTCCAGTGAACTGCACAACAGCTTTTACAAGTACACCAATTCGATCAACGAGAATTTCGTTTTTTTCTCATTTTTCGAAAATTTTTGCTTGTTTAATACTTTCACCGAAAGGGAAAAGACAAACGATTTTTATTCCTCCCTGTCCCTTTCGTTCAACTCAATAAATTCGACCAGCTCTTCCAACGAAAATGACCAAGGGAGAGGTGCCAAGTACGCAAAGGGGCATGTCGAATCACCTGAACTAGGCTATAATGATGCCTTCAGACAAAATGAAGAAAGCGAAAAGTCGTCCCAAATTATAAGAATGCACAAACACAAAATTGACATCCTTGATATGCAATATAATCATTTCTTCATTCATAAATACAAAAATGAAAATAAATTTATTTTACTCATTAAGAGTTACTTCAATGATTACTTGTGTGCTCTCGTGAACAGCTTGTACATTTACTCGAAAATTATTTACTCCGATAGGAAATATGGTGCAGCTGACTGTAAAGATGATGGCGGTCTTGATGAGGGGTACCACAAGGAAGGCAGCAATTCAGGGACGGAGAATCAGCTAAACCGAAATGAAGAGAGACACAAAATGGGACAGCAGAGGGGGGATCTCCACGAGTCGTCCCCCTTGGTGGTCTCTTCGTCAGCACTGTCCTCAGGCCCCCCCGGTGAGAAGCGCCATGACGGTGAGAAAAATTCCAGCGTAGATCGAAAATTGGGCACAATAGTATTGGACGCAGATAAGATGGCCCCAATCGACATTGGCGCCACTGACGTGACCACGCTCCGAGCGGGCCCCGGTGAAGTGGGCGAGTTCCACCTGATCCACAGGCAGAAGGTGCAGAGGCAAGAAAGCAACTCGCCGAAAAGCAAGGGGAAGAAAAGGAAAACAGGAAAATTCCCCCACGCACACACAAAAATTGTAAACGTTTTAACAAGCTTCGTGGAGGTAATATACAAAAATATATTCAAAAAAGTGATCAAAAAAATACACACATGCAAAAGCATAAGCGATTTGAAGCTCTATTCATACATAGAAAAAATATACGCAAATGACACGTACTACTGCTTAAAAAAGAGGTTAAAAAATTTTGCTTCGTTCTTTTCTTCTCCGTTACGCTCAAAAATTTAATTAAAAGTTATGTATATAAAATAAAAAAGGAAAAAGTAAGCAAAAAGAATTTGGAAGATTTCCAGTCCATCATCATATACGACACGTGCAGCTTTATCAAAATATACAACCAACTGAGTGAAGCCAATTGCAAAGATTTTTTTTCAAATAAATACATCAACTTCCTCGTGTATGTAAAAAACATACTTACATTGCCCCGGCAGAAACTGCTACTCTGTCCGGTTAAAAACAGACACTTTTTTTTCTACATAAAGAGTAAGCGAGTGGACATCCATTTTGACAGCTTCGTGGAAGAGTGCAAGTTGAAAAATCAGCAAATGAGCGGTGAAAAGACTCTCCCCAAATTTTGCCAACAGGATTATTATGTACTCCCAAATAGCAGAAATTCGCAAATTTCTCGAACCAAGTATTATGCAGCCGATGAGGCAAATCAGCTGGCAGATCATCCAAGGAAAAACATCCTTGAACAGGCCATTTACAACATATTTCAGTCTCTCAATCCGTTCGGCAAACTGCAAAGGAGAAGCGATGCGGATAGCTACTCCGGATGGGACGCTAATCAGGAATACAGCTCCATCAAATCTGTCCACGATAGGAGGAGGGGAGACCCCTATGACAGCTCCATCAGCGTCGACACAGACGGGTTTATCGAGGAACGGAAAAAAAAAGGAGTGAACAAAGAGGGAAGAAGAAGGAAGAAAGAAGAAAAGGAAGAAGAAGAGGAAAAAAAAAAAAAAAATTATGAACATGGTCAGGTGGAAAGTGACGCGGAAAGGCGAAATGGCCCAGCTAGCCAAAGCGAAATTATGAACAATTCGGGAAGTGAAAAAAAAAAATCGGCCACGAGTTCCCGCACGTCGGAGGGCGAACAATGTGATGGAGTCACCGCGCAGGAGTCCCAGGGGAGCGTCTCCAGTGAAGAGAGTAAAAGCGAAGACGACAACTCAGGTGTAGAACGGCACTCTTATAACGAACACAGCTATAGGAGCCAATCCGACGTGAGCAGCCTACACAGCGGAGATCTCGAAGAACAGAAGTCCACACGTGGGAGGTCGAGCGGCAGCCCGTTCGAAATGACACCGGAAGAAAAAAAATACTGCATGAAGGTGTACATGAAAAATTCCAGCGAACAGTTTGACAGAAAAGTGATGATTTTAAAAAATGACAAAATTTATTTTTACAACTCTGAGTATGCCATATCATACGATTCCTTCTACTTCCTCATGGAAATAAAAAAAATATACTCGTGCGATGGTTTTTTCGACTCGCTCATCAATTCGCAACGGATAAGTGTCGTCAACTCCACGTACTCCTCCACGGAGGATGAGGAGTTCTACTCCAGGAGCGCGGGCAGCCTTTCGTCCGAGAGCGGCTGGCAGAAGTGTGGCTTCGATGCGAAAATAGTTAGTGCGCGAGAGGGTGCCCAGGGGGGGCGGCCAGGCAGAGCGGCCAGACAGAGCGGTCACTGTGAGGAACGTGTTTGCATCGCGTCTGCATCGTGTCTGCATCGTGTCTGCATCGTGTCTGCATCGTATCTGCAACGTGTCTGCATCGTGTTTGCGTCGTGTGTGCAGTGAGCGCCTATCGGCGTGGCCCGGTCTGACGGAGCTTCCCCCACATGTGAGCGTCTCCATGTTACATCCCAAGTCCTTCTCCTCCCCACCCTTTGCAGATTTTCCACAACTCGCTGCGCAAAAACATACAGCTCATGTTCATTGATGAGTCATACGAAAAAATGGTGAGCAGGATTAACAGCTCCTTAGTGCACGAAACGGACAGGACATTCGCATACGCACACTTGAGTTACGATGAGGGAGTGGAAAGAGACCTCCTCTGTCACTATCTGCAATTAATTGTGAACGAGCAAGGCGATAGTTCTAAAAGCTTCAGTTCCAATGACAGCAACAGTGCGTTTGCAAATGGTGAGCCAGGTGGGGGATCGAGCAGCGACAGGCAGAGTGACGCGCCAAGTGATGCACAAAGTGATAGGCGTTGTGACGCGCACAATGGCGGGTTCGTGGAGGAGACGGAGGAGGGCTCCGGCAGGGATGCCACTCGTTCGTACGAGAAATTCCAGTCGAGCGAAGAGGGGGAAGTCCAGCACAGCGCAGGTGAAAAATGCGCACATGAGAAGGGCACACATCAGACGGGTGCACGCCCAACTGGCGCACGCGATGGAGAAAACCTGCTGAACCAAATCCTGGAGGAAAACCAAGACCTTCTGCAGAGGAAGAAAAATGAAACCCAAGGAAAATTGAAAAGGTATCCAAATTTAATCGAGTACAAGTGTTCGTCTAGCAGCACCGATATTTATGTAAGGCAGAGAAAATATTTTGCCAAAAAAAATAAAAGTCCGGAAGGAAAACAAAATGAAGCTTTTCAAAAATATCGACAAGAATGACATTTACAATTTGTTTTACGAGGAAATTTGCAGACTCTGCAAGAACAAAAATAACAACATTTCCAAGAAAAATTCGGACGACCTTTTTTTCCACAAGTCTGTGAATAGGCTGTACCAGACGGCCAACCTGGGATAGCCCGCCCCGCCAGCACATGTATTATACATATATGTATATATGTATATTATATGTGTATATGTGTGTATATGTATATATAGGTATATATGCGCTTGTGTGTTGCGTTGCCGCGTGACACCTGCACACGTAGCTCCCCCGCGAAGCATTTTTTCTGTACCCACGCACACCGCGGAGAGGGGTACACGCCTCCCCCCGGTGCCCCTTTTTTTTTTTTTTTTCTTTTTTTGTTTGTCTCTAACGGTTGTTTGTCCCAAACGTATGTTTAACGAATTGACCTCGCTCGACATATGTGGTTGAATTTGAGGCCGTGAATCTCGATCACATAACCATGTTAATGCCCTACTGGACCGCGCGCTACACACATCACGTGAAACTCCCAATCATCCCATGTGGTAGACACGAATGGTGCCTCTCTCCCTCTTCCGGGCGTACTTCACCTTCAGTTTTTTTTTTTTTTTTTTTCCAATTTGTTAAATAAAATTTGTTACGTATGTACAAAATGGAAAAAAAAAAAAAAAAAAAACTATTGACATGGAAACTTTAAAAAAAATAAAAGGTGCGAGGAAGGGGCGACTTTAAAAACTAGGGGAGGAGCAGGAGCAAAGGTAAAAGCGAAAGCAAAAGCGAGCGTAAAAGCAAAAGCGAACGTAAAAGCAAAAGCGAAAATACAAAAAAAAGGAGAAAGGGAAATAATTTTACGCTTAATCATCATCTTAATCTTGAATTCGAATTCGAATTCGAGTTTAAAATGGCCTCAGCTTTGGTCTGCCTTTACTTTCATTTTTGCTAGGGCCCGTTTGGTCGCGCCTCGTTTGACCTTTGCCCCTCTCTCCTCAGGGCGTGTTGTGGTCGCAGATTTTGTGCATCATTGACACGAATTCTTCAAAGTCGATCTGAGGGGGGAAGGGGGGCAGTCGCGGTGGTGAAGCAGGCGCGTTGATAAGGGGGGAGGGTTGCACAGAGAAGGACCACGGAGCAGGGAGCACGGACCACAGACCACGGACCACGGACCACGGACCACAGACCACGGACCACGGACCACGGACCACAGACCACGGACCACAGACCACAGACCACAGACCACGGACCACAGATCACAGACCCCGTTGTCCCTCTCCCACTTGACGCGCACTCCATCCTTACCATGCTGTCTTTGTTTTTGTCCGCCTCCTCGAGGACATCGTTCCACATTTTCTCGCTTATGGAGGTCAGGCCGAACAGCTGAGGGGGGGGAGAGTGGCGGCGCAGATGAGAAGCGGGGTGAAAGCAGAGGAAGCGCGCACACCAGTTGACACACGGTGGAGTTATCAATGGGGTTGACGCACACGCAGTGCGAAATCCTCACAGCGTAGGCACAACATGGCGTCATCGCGCCGGCGCGTCAGCACGTCAGCACGTCAGTACGCCATCATGTTCTGCTGTTTTTTTTCTTTTGTTCGCTCCTACGTTGGCCAACTCCTCCTTGGTTATCTTGCCACTCTTGTCCGTGTCGAACAGGTTGAAGGCGTCCCGCAGCCTCTCCTCGCTGAACAAAATTTGCTTGTCCATGCAAACGGAAATGAACTCTGTCGGGGGGGGGGAAGAGGGTGTCAGAAGTGGGCGTAGAAAAAGGGTGTCGGAAGAGGGCGTAGAAAGGTGTCGGATGAGGGCCTCCGAAGAAGACGATGGGGGAGGGGCCCCATGAGGGAGTGAGACCAAACGGAGGTAACCCGCTGCGATTGACTTGGTGGGGTGGGGAGAACAGCCTACCTGAGTACTCGATGTATCCGTTCTTGTCAAAGTCCACCTCCTTGAGGATATTGTCTACCTCTTCCTCGACGTTTTTCAGTTCACCCAGCTCGTTCTTGAACTGCAGGGGGGGGGAGGGAGAAGGGCGGCGAAACGGTTATCATGGCGTAGGGAGGCGACGAAACGGTTATCATGGTGTAGGGAGGCGGCGAAACGGTTATCATGGCGTAGAGCGGCGGCGAAACGGTGCGAGTAGGAGCTCTCCAAGAGAAGTTCCCCCACCCCCAACTGGGCCTCTCCTCAGCTTCTCATCTACACCGCCGCTCAGCCGCACCGCCTCTCAGCTACACCGCCTCTCAGCTTCTCAGCTGCTGAGCTTCTCATCTTCTCAGCCGCAGCGCGTGACTGCTTACGCTGCGCAGGATGTTATAGCCCTCGATGAGCTCGCGCTTATCCAGTTGGCCGTCTCCGTTCTTGTCGAGCTTCTTAAATATGTCCGTGAGTTCCTTGCGTTCCTCGAGAGTGGTGAGTTTGCTACCGATGAAGAGGATGGCAGCCTGAGCTAACTTCTGACTCCCTTCAAACTTCCTCATGTTGGACAAAGCCCCAAACAGTGTCTTCTGGTCATTCTTATTTATATTATCAGCATACTTCAAAATCCATTTACTATTTAGAGCCTCCTCAGCAGTTATCCTTTTATTGAAGTCGTAAGTCAACATAAATTTTATCAGCTCCTTAGCTTCATCACTTATGTTTTTCCAGTCATTAAAATCAAAGTAGTACTTCCCTTTCTCCACTTTTTTTATGATATCTTGATCGTTCTGTCCTCCAAAAGGAGGATATCCACAAAGGAGTATATACATGATAACCCCACATGACCATACATCACATTTTTCATTATATTTTTTTTTTAAAACTTCAGGAGCGATATAATAAGCTGTACCAAGTCTATCCCTTAGCTTATAATCCTTAGAAAAAAAAGAAGACAATCCAAAATCTACTATCTTTATGTTGAGCAAGCTATTCTTATTTTCTAGTAAAATATTTTCTGGTTTTATATCCCTATGTACAATATTATGCTTATGCAAATAACAAATACCACTCAGAATTTGTTTCATAATATTGGCAGCATCACATTCATCAAATTTATGTCTGTTAATAATTTGCTCAAATAATTCTCCTCCTTCATAAAATTCAGTTACCAAATAAAAATATTTTTTATCTTCAAAAACATCAAAAAGTTTGATTATATTTGGATGATCTAATGACTTCAATAAAGATATTTCATTATATATATCTTCATTAAAACTTTCTTCATTTTCCATAGTTTTATTTCTACATTCTGAATATCTTGTTTTATCAAATTGAGATTTTTTTATCACTTTAATTGCTTTTTCTGTATGTCCATTTTTTTCTCTACATAGGAGTACTTCTCCATAAGCTCCACTTCCTAATTTTCTGATTTTAAAATATGACTCTCCTATTTTTCCTTCTTTTTTTCTTACATACATTCCTGGATTGATTGCCAATTCATCTGATGTATTTCCATTTCCTTCTCGCAATTGACCTTGCTCGTTCATACATCCTCCACTTTTCCCTCGGAACTCATGTACACCCTTGCTTTGGTTGCACCCCATTTCGTCATATGTAGGGAGTTATCCAGCATGCGCTCATGGACCGACCGGCGAGGACACTCCCGCGGATGGGGGAGTCACGCAGGGGAGTCACTTAGGGGAGTCTCCTCGGGGGAGTCACTTCCGGTACTCACTTAGGGGACTCACTTAGGGGACTCACTTAGGGGAGTCTCCTCGGGGGAGTCACTTAGGGGACTCACTTCTGGTACTCACTTCCGAGTACTCACCTCGGGGGACTCACTTCCGGGACACGCGGCTTGCACAAGTCACAGAGCTCTGCGAAGGGAGGGGCGATCAGGTGGAGTGGGAAAAGCGTCTGCACGGGGGGACCACGCAGGGGTAGCAATAACGCAGGTTAGCAGATTAGCAGATTAGCAGATTAGCGGCTGAGCAGATTAGCAGATTAGCAGCTGAGCAGATTAGCAGATTAGCGGCTGGGCAGATTTTCCGATGCGCAGATTTTCCGATGCGCTCCCTGCCTGCACGCTCGCAATCCTCACCTGGCGAACGGGCGAGAAGCTAACGACGCGGACACGCTGCTGGCAGGTAGTGCTCCAACGGGGACGAAGGCAAACACGTGAACATGCTCATCCGTGATGCTGAAGCGTGCGGGGATAGCTCCTACACTCGGGAAGTCTTGACGTGAAAACTCGCGCTCGAAGTGTGTGCAGACATGCGCATATGCTTGGGTATGTGCTTGGGTATGTGCTTGGGTATGTGCGTGGGTATGTGCGTGGGTATGTGCCTGGGTATGTGCCTGGCTTTGTGCATGTGTACATACAGCCGCATGCACGTGTACCTTCGCTTCTTCCCCTAAGTGATCATTTTTGCGCAAGCGTGGTTCATTCGCGGAGGGGGGAATGTTAAAAGTTGCAGGAAATCTGGGCCAAGCGCAAAAGGGGGTGTAAGAATATTGGCAAGCCACTTCGCAAATTGGGCAAGCAGCTTCGCAAATTGGGAAAACCGCTTCACAAAATGACGAGAAAAATTATCGCATATGTAGAAACACACATACACAAATGGCGAGGTCACCATGTGCTATGGGAGAACCCGCGTGAACACGCTCATATATACATAAACGAGGAAGCGCTCATGTGTGCTGCAACATAATGGCTTAAAGAGAGAGGGGGGGAAATAAATTTTTCTAGCACTCAAAAAAGACAACAATTCAAAGGTACATAATTATTGCGCACTTTCCAATATGTACAAAAAGGCTTCTTGCACAGAAAGGGATATTTTTTTTTTTTTTTTTTTTTGCCCTTCATGAACAGCTCCTAAGGTGGGGGGGTGTTTTCATGTCAGCGTTTTTTTTTTTTCTTCTTCTTCATGGTGTGCGCAGTAATGCAAAGGGGGTTAAAAAAAGTTTGTTTCTTTTGTTTCGTTTGTTTCGTTTGGCTCGATTGTCACGTTTGTCACGCTTGTTGAGCTTCCTTTTTTTCCCCTTTTCAGCTCCTTTTTCGGCCCCTTTTTCAGCTCCTTTTTCCTTCCCTTCTCCTTCGCTTTATTTTATTTTTTTTTTTTTCCTTCCGCATGGCCAAAACCATGCCATCCCCACAGGTGAGAACAATACCAACTGTGTGTTGCGGGTTGCGCGGAGCTATGCTAAGCAAAAAAAAAAGGAAAAAAAAAAACACACACACACACCTCCACGCTGGCGCCAGATTATACTATTCACAATTGTGTGCGCGAGCGCAAAGGAGCACGGCGATTTTTCCCCTCTCCATGACGTACACACGTGGAAAAATATCAGCGCGTAGAGGCAACCTTGCACGCGAGAATGCCTGTAAAAATTATACCGCGAGGCTCGAAAAGCAGAAAAAGCGTCAATTATACAATCCACGAATCCAAAAAGTGATCGGTCAAAGGAGAGCCAAACACGCGAAAGGGGGTACTTGTGTCCCGCATGCAACTGTAAGGGAGCAACCCCCAAATCGAAAGTGTCCAACGCGGGAAAAAAAAAAAAAGGAAAAAGAGAAGGAAAAAAAAAAAAAGGAAAAAGAGAAGGAAAAAAAAAAAAAGGAAAAAGAAAAAGAAAGGAAAAAAAAAGGAAAAAGAAAGGAAAAAAAGCACAAAAAAGCACAAAAAGCACAAAAAGCACAAAAAGCACAAAAAAGCACAAAAAGCACAAAAAGCACAAAAAAGGAAAACCAAAACGACCTCCTCCTCGCAACTACCATTGATTTGAAACCCGCTTAACCGGTGCGTCAAAATGTGTAACACAGGTTAGATGTCACTTTGTAAGTAACCTCCCATTCCTTCCGCGCGCCCCCTTCCAATCTTTTCAAGCAATTTTTCCTAGCAAAAGGGGGAAGGAACAAATGGGAAGATAAGAACACGCACGAGTTACGTTTTCGCAAAAAAAATAGAACCAAGCGAACGTTTCACGACGAAGCGGCACGTTCATGCGTACCTGTATTGCTCAACAATTAATTGTGGTATCGACTTAGTGCACTTTCGGGAACAAAAAAAGGGGAGGGGGGATATTTTGTCTCTTTCACGTAGTAGGGATGATCACTCACACGGAAAGCGCAACATCGTATACACGCACGATGATGGGCATAATTCTCCAGTCGGCGGAAAGGACTGCACTTCGTTTTGGCGCTACCGTTGTTTACTGTGCTGTGGAAACAAGGTCACTCATCGTTCGTCACCAATCATTTGCCACTCATCGTTCGTCACTAATCATCTGCCACTCACCGTTTGCCACTAGCGATTTGCCGCCCATCATTATATTGCCCCCCAAATACACCACGGGGTGGGACAAAAGCACGACCCTTCCCTGCCTCACACATTACCAACACAGAAAGAAAAGTGCCGAAAAAATGACCAAATGGTTGCGCATGCACACCTCCACCGCTTTGTTCTCCACATTATGATTTTTAAAAAGGAGGAGTGCTCTTTTCACAAAAAAAATAAAACAAAATAAAAAATATGAACTGTTCAGGTGTTTTGCATGTCGTGCATAGGTAGGTAGCCAAAAAAAAAAAAACACATTGCACACGGAGAAAAAAAAAAAAATAATAAAATAGCTATTTTATTTTGGCTTGTCATACCACCCTTTTATAACCTTGCCTGTTCAGACACTTTTTTGTTGCAACGTTTTTGTATTTTATATTTTGTATTTTATATTTTGCATTTTGCATTTTGCATTTTGCATTTTATATTTTGCATTTTGCATTTTGCATTTTGTATTTTTTTTCCCTTTTCCAAATGGCTAACACAAATTGGGAATGGTTCCCCTGAGCTCACACGGGTTCCACCTCCTTTCCCCTTTCCTTTATTATCATAACTTTCCTTTTGGCATCCTCCAGTCTCTTCCTCTCACTTTCCACCCATTCGAAATCGTCAGGAGACATAATCCTCACCGTCAGGTAAATTGCAAAAACGCACCACCCGCAAATTAAAAAACCAGTTATGAACACCTTAAATTCGGTGGAAAAAACGGGGTTGTTTTTGTGCTTATACTTTTTAAACGTATTAATATCAATGCTTGTAATTTTATTGTCGGGTAAAGCTTTTTCTCTTCTCTTCAACTGAAGGAACCTCTTGTACTCCTCATCCATGTCTTTAACGCTTGGCCCTTGGGGGGGGTAGTACTAAACGGGGAGGGGGGAGGAAAATAAGGGATAAGTAACATATGCACGTCGTAGCCTGATATGCTCGGAGAATTTGCCAATTTGTGGTCCTTTTTATGTGAGTCACTCGGTAGATACGTGTGCGACGACAAGGGGTAGCGTCATTGTGTGCCGAAAAAATCACCCTCAACTGTTTTGCACAGATTGGCAAGTGGGACACGCCCAGCATGCACCGCTCCCTCCCATTAACGCAACATACGTTGGATATCTTTTTGGAGGACACGTAGCGAACTCCTTTGGGTGTGAAGGGACACCTGTTTTTTACTTGACATATAAAGAACCTCATTTTGAATTCATACACGCGTTTTTTTTTTTTTTTTTCCCTTATTTTAGCTATGGCTCCGTTCCATTGGTGTAACTTCTTCTGTATGTCGTTTGGTCGATCTGCATTGGTTCCCGTAAGCGTGTCCCGTGTGCGTTAAAAGAGGTGAAGGGACATTGTCCATGGGGACAACAGCGAGCTTGCTCGACTACGAGTTAAAAGAGGAAAAACGCAGCAAAACGTGGAAAGGCGTAGCCAATGGACTAGAATAAAAAAACGCGTGGAGGGACTGCCAAAGGGGGCCACGCAAATGGTATGCGCTCTGAGAGGCAGTAAAGCAGGAGAAAAAAAAAATAATAATAAAATAAGTAAAAAAAAAAAATAATAAAAATGAAAAAAAAAATAAAAAAAAATAAAATAAAATAAATAAATAATAAATAAATAATTCCCCGAGCGCATAAACCTTTCGAGCCTTCCTACGCAGCTTCACAAGTTCTCCCGTTTCGAACAAATTTTAGTCGTCCCTCTCCAATTTGCAGAATTACAAAAAAGAAAACACCTCAGGCGTAACTTTTTTTTTTTTTTTTTTTTATTTTACCCATTTGACTTTGCACAGGGGTGGCGCAATGACACGCGGGTTTCTTATCATAACAGTGCGCGGAAATAGCTCCTAACATGTTTGCTACCTCTTCGCAGTGCATCCCCAACTTCGGAAGAAAACGCCTCCTCCCCAACGTAGTGTCCCCCCATTGGCAGTAAGTATTGCTTCTCTACCCGCAAACTGCGAAGAGAGGCTATGTATATGTATATGCATGTGTATCAATGTATGCATATATATGTATTATGCATGTATATGTATTATGCATGTATATGTATTATGCATGTATATGTATTATGCATGTATATGTATTATGCATGTATATGTATTATGCATATGTGCACCCATTCTTACCATCCAGAAGGAGTCCCCCTCCAACGTGAAGGCGAAGGCCAAGCCAGCTGCCAAAATAACACAAAGTTGATGTGACAAAAAGAACTAGCCATGTTGGGTAGGAGGATTACACCCTTTTTAAATTTTTAAGGGAAGGGGGGTGAAGCGACTGGAATCGTTTACTGCTGCCCACAGGTGAAGTTAATCGCCACCTGGTTGGACCTTCCCCCGACAGACACTGCGCTAAGTACAGCATTCGTGGATTTGGGCATGACCATATCAGAATTATTTATTTTATTTTATTTTTTTTTTTTTTTTTAAATTCCTACCAGAAGAGAGGAACGACAACCTACGATTGGCCCTTCTCCACACCAATGAGACGCACTCCGTACAGAAACAAACCTACTACAATTTGAAGAGGACCTAACGGTTTAGCGTTCACCGAGGAGGAGGATGATGATGATGATGATGATGATAACAATAATAATGAAGCGTGCATAGTCGGTGTTGCCTAACCGTGACCAACACACACACACCATGCATATTTAGAAATCGGCCCTCTGAGATAGTGGCAAAACTTATCAGGAGTGACCTCCTTCCTTTGTTGCCACGCAATTACCTGATTCGTCGTTACCTGATTCGCCATTACCTGATTCGCCATTCCCCGACTCGCCGTTACCTGATTCGCCATTCCCCGACTCGCCATTACCTGATTCGCCATTCCCCGACTCGCCACTACCTGATTCGCCATTCCCCTTGGCTCTCCCCCCGGCGGGACTCTGCTCACGATTGAGGTTGCCCCGTAGCGAAGGCGACCCGAAGTGATACCACCTGACGATCGCAGCCCAATCGCATCCCAATCGCAGCCCAATCGCAGTGCCATCACAACCTAGTCGCACCCCTTCTAATTGGGAACCCCCTTCCACCGGCACCCCTGCCAAACGACTGCCCCCCCTCCCTTTCCAAAATGCTGAATTTTATTCTTTTGCAGAATAGGCAGGGGAAGACACGGTTTTCAAAATGGTAAGTGAGAGGCGTTAGGAGTTGTGCAGATGTACAGCACTTCTCATCCTGTACGCCTCCCCACCATTGTCAGGAGTTCATCACACTGCTCACTCGCCACAACTTCGTCATGCCCCACGCTTCCCCACCTCTCCACCTCGTCACCCCTCCTCCCCGAAGGTACATCAACTGCAACGAAGCCAAGCAGAAGAAGATCGAAAGAGACATTAACAAAATTTTAATCAACAGGAGTAGATCCTACGCGAATATCTTCGTGTACGAAAATTTCAAAATTGTGTACAGGCTATACGCAGGTAGGGAGAAAAGCAGCAGCGCCATTGTGGCAATAGCAGCGGCAGCGGCAGTGGAAGCGGCAGCAGCAGCGGCAGCGGCGGCGGCAGCGGAGGCGGCAGCGGAGGCGGAGGCGGAGGCTGTGAGCCCTACAGTTTCGCTTGTGCGGCATTTTATTGGCTCGCCGCGCAAGGGTGATCCCCCGATACACGCCCCTCCTGATGCGCCACTGATGCGCCCCCGACACCGCCACTCACACCGCCCCTGATGCGCCACTCACACCTCCCCTGATGCGCCACTCACACCGCCCCTGATGCCACTGATGCCACTGATGCCCCTCATTCCGCCGCCCCCCGCGCAGGCCTCTACTTCGTCGTCTGCATCGAGAACGAAAACGAGTTATACATTTTGGAGTTCATCCACTTCATGGCGCAGCTTCTGGATACCTTCTTTACCAACGTGTGCGAGCTGGACCTCCTGTTCAATTTTCACTTTCTGTACTACTTCTTCGATAACATCATCCTGGGGGGGTACATCTACGAGGTCAACAAAAATATCATTCTCGACAAAATAAGTAAAATAAAAAAAGTTATATGATGAGTAGTGGAAGGGGAGAGTTGACAGACACTGCATCGATGTAACTACGTCAAGTGTTAGACCCTAACTAGCGTACACCCTGTGGAGAGACAATCCTACAAGGCTGCCTACCCACCACCACCACCACCACCACGTGTGCTCAACACCCCTTCCTGATGCATTCCACATTTATTTCACACCCCTTCAAATTTGAGCTGCACTACCTGCCAAGCAGCATCATCTCGTTCTATTCGTTTTTGTAAAAGGTAAAATTATCTCTTCCTTTTTTTTTTTTTCCGAGTTGTTTTTGGGACACTCTGCCCGTTGCCACGTGGCTCGTTGGAACTGTGCTTTGTGTCCCCGTTTCGTTGTCATCGTTTCGTTCCAGCCGTCCCTTTTCCGCCTTCCCCTTGTCATCGTTTCGTTCCCGCCTTCCCTTTCCCGCCGTCCCTTTCCTGCCCCTCGTTCCAAACGCACCACCAATTTTTCTGTACTTTTTTTTCCCGCGCAAAGAACACTTAAAATTTCGACTCGAATGGAAGAAGGGGGGCAGCTTCCCATTTTACTCTCTAATGGAGTGAAGCGCGCCGCCCACTGAACGCAGCGGCTGTTGGATAGAGGCACAACGCAGCGCGAAAACCTTTTTTGCAAGTACAAGGTGCAGTTGGAAAAACGGGTCGACATGTTTTGTTCCCCCCAACTTCACTTCTTAGAGGTGAGCACCCACATAGCCGCTTCTAACCCATCCATGTGCGTTCAAGGCATCCTATCAAGTGCGCTTCCATCACGAGAGTGGATGCGAGAAAAGGTGCACCTTAATGCGCATAAAAGTGGTACGTACTCTACCCCAGCTGTTACAACAGATGTACAGCCTGGCACGTCAAGCTGATCTTCCCTTGGGGGGGGAAGCGCATCCTCTCGTGCACATATTTACTTCGTGAGCAGAATACACACTCTTCATGCGCGCAGAGTTTTTTTTCCCTGCGTGACGTTGTTTTATCTAAGCGATCATCACAAGGGCAGCGGTGCCCTTCCGTTGCCGCAGCAGTGCATCACCGCAACACTACTTCACTGCAACACTGCATCACCGCAACACTGCCGCACGGTCACCCGTCCGCCATGCAGCTGGGCTGCAGGGGCGCCTCTGCGGGTGCGCGCCAGGCACTCAGAGCCCACAGGAAGAAGCAACAGGCAGGGGCCCTAAACGAGTATAAGGAAAAGCTGCAGGCCCTGTCGAGGCATGAAAAGGTCGTGCGAATTGACCTGAATGGAAAGGAGAAGAAAACGAGCAAGTACTTTTTCGAGAAGGATAAATATGTGTACGTGAGGACCAAGGCGGAGATTGAGCGGTTCGACAGGGGGGCAGGGCGGCCCATCGGCGGGGCGTTGGTCCCGTCGGCGACGTCGGGGGCGACACCGGCCATAACCACCGCCAGCGCCGCTAACAACGCTAACAATGCTAACATAGCCAACGCCGCTAACATCGCCAACGCCGCTAACATAGCCAACACAGCCAAGGAGCGAAGGCGGCGCAAAGCTGAGAAGGCCCTGCGAGACACGTACGACCTGACCCAGGAGGAACTGCTCTACATGAAGTTTGTCCAAAAAATAAAAATCAAAAACATTTACTCGCTACTCAACAACATAAAAAAAAATAAATACATAAACAAGAAGCAGAGAGACGTCATCCTCAGCTGCATCTACAAGTACGGAAGTCACAACTGCTATGTGATGTCAAAAAAGGAATTTTTTTTCTTCCTTTACATTTTCCCTCAGCAATTAAAATATGCCACCAAAACAGTGCACTATTTGAGGAGTCTCCTTGACAAGGACCACATGACTCTCACCCAGTGTCTGAGATTGATAAGCGAAAAAAATTTATTCCATGTGAACTGCTACCTTAGAAGTCATTACGTCCGCTTCCTAACTCGAAATGCACACAAAATTAGCTTGCCACAGATATTGCACCTTTTATCAAGAGGTTCCTACCTCTTCGCCATCACCCCTGACTTCAAAACGGAGGAGGAACTGCTAGATGATCTCCTTAAAAAGAAGCTGCTTCAAATTGTAAAGGAGACAAAGAAGGTTCCCCTTGATGGAGACCTAAAATGGGATTACCTACACTTCATAGAATGGTGTACCCGTCAAGAAAATATGTACCTAAACCTCTTCTTTAACGACCTGTTTGTGCACCTACACAGGAGAGTATTCATCGACAACGTGGATGTCCTAAAGCGGAACCAGGATCATGAATACCTACAGAGAGTCCTAACCCTGGGGAGATACAACCTCTGCATAAACCACTTAAATGTGTTAGCCTTCAGTAGTGATGTCGGTTGCTTCCATACGAGGGGGAACACCACCAAGGTGAAGGTCTTCCCGTCCTACATTACGGGGCAGAGAAGGGGGGGAACGAATAGGGACGCTCCCCGCGGGGGGGCACCCGGCGAAGCAGGAGAAGCAGGAGAAGCAAACGAAATAGGAGAAGCAGGAGAAGCAAACGAAGCAGGAGAAGCAATCGAAGAAGCTGCACCCGATGCGCAAGAAATGAACCAGCCAAGCAGGCACACCCATGTAAACGCCGCCCCTCCGTGTGATGATCCAGCGGAGACAAACCAGTTTGCCACAAAACCAACGCGAGAAAGTGACACATTGAGAAATATGAAAATGGCCTTCTCCTTCTCGACCCCATTCGAAAAAATAAAAAGTAATCGATACGACGAGTTGAAGAACCTGTATCAAATTAACACAAAAATTACAGATAAAAATGTTAAAATTTTATTGAGATTTTTTCGGATGCTATATCATCACAGTAGTAGTTCATCCCATTTAGAGAATCTTTTTTGCAGAGGTAATTTTCCTCAAATTATTTCTGACCTGAGGAAGGGATGGGAGATTCCACCTTTCGATCATCAACCTATGTGTAGGACTGACTATGGAGAGAACTCCCCTCTTTGGAGACTCATCTGTTGGTGGACCTCCGATCAAGTGATGAGTTCTCCCGACAAACAGGTACCCTTTTTTTACAACCTATTCGAGCATACCCAAGGAGGAACCCTCCCCAAGGGAGAGCTTCCAATTCAGGAGAAGCAACTCCACCAATGCGGAATTGCCCAATCGAAGGTGACATTATTATCAGACCAAGAAACGAGGGGAAGGAAGAAAAAGAACAACCAGGAAAAAGAGAACCCTTCTGACGTTTATCACCTGTCTAACTCAACCCCGCTTGAGAATCTCCTTCCCTTCTTTCAAGCAAAGGACCCCATCTCACTCATCGTAAACAACGTCTACTTCAGCACACAGTACAACAAAAAATATTTCTACAAATCCCAGTTAAACAGTCTCGCGAAGTGTTTGCTTTATATGAGCAACTCATTTGTGCAGTACGTTCAGGGGGGGGACTGCTCCGAGGTGGAAGTGAACCCACATCAGAAGGAGAAAAAGAAAAAGAAGAAGCTCCTTCTGAGCCAAGTGGAAAAAACCTTTTACGAAATTTTCACCTACGTCATGAAGAATGTGTACCTTATTAACCTACCCAACTGGTTCCACATCTTCGTTGCGGTGTCGAAGTTTGGTGGAGCTTCTTCAGGTGGAGCCCCTTCTCGTGGAGTACTTCCCTCTAAGATGGTGAAACCACGTGAAGAGAACCCATTCCCCACCGACCGAATGGGAAACCTGCTCCAGATTGTGCACACCGTGAGGGCGTACCGCTACCAGGAAGTGCGCACCATCGTGGAGGAAGAAGACAGTCGGCGTTGCCTACAAATCGGGGAGTCGCCCTTTCAAGAGGACCGCGATCAGGATCAGGACCGGGATCGGCTCCCAGGCGGGGATCCCCCCAACTACGACACTCTGCACAAAATCATACTTGGCAAGTTTAGGATAGACGGTGAGCCAGTTAGCACCGCGGGCAAGGAGGCACCACTTCTGGAGAAGGGGTCTCATAACATGGGAAAGACAGCCGAGACAGCCGAGACAGCCAAGACAGCCAAGACAGCCAAGACAGCCAAGACAGCCGAGACAGCGTCTCCTTCGTTGAGATACACTTACCAAATGGGCAGATCACCTTGCATGATAACTCTGCAGCGAGCGGCTAACTTCCTCCTTAGCATGCTATCCAACTACCTTGACGGAGCGCCCTTCCAGAAGGAGCGATTCCTAATCATCCTATACTACTTGAACAGGTCCATTTTGAAAGACGCGGCGGTGCAGACTCACCTCGAGACGAGGTTACACAAAAATCATGAGACATTTCGGAATAGATTCTTTTATGTGCACACCGGGTGCGGGGGGAATAAGCCGATGTTGGACAAGTCGCTGGTTGCGAAGGTGCGGGCCGCCTACTTGACGCGCTCTCCCTGTTTAAGCGGCGTACCCAGCCGTCCTAGTTCTCCCGGTTGGCGTAGCTCCCCGATTCGCACCAACAAGGACACCCCGTCGGATGAGCACACGCACGACATGTACACCCAGATGGAGAATCTACTTCGGAAGAACCAACACTGCTTTACGCTGAACGACATGATCACCTTCATCGTTACGTACAGCCTGAACGGGCTTTACCACTCGACCATATACTACTCCATTTCAAAGTGGCTCCTTCGACACGACTTGGCCTCTCTCCCCGATGAGATGAAAATATTTTTATTCATCCACTTCAGCCATTGCAAACACGTGTACAAGCCGCTCCTCTTGCACCTACTTCGTTTGGTGTCCCAAATTGATGAGATTAACGAGCGGAGTGGTCTCCCCCTTCTGTGCTCTCTCATCCACATTCTAATTAATCAGGATCACCGGGCAAAAAGGGTAAAAATAAAACACGTCCGATATGTTGAGAGAAAATTTGGACAAATTCAGTGGCCTTATTTTTTCCCTCTCGAGTTATTTCTTTGGAACAGTGCACACATGATGGCTTCAAGAAGGACACCCACCTTGGAGAGTGACTCCATGAGTGACAAATTGAAGAACCGAGAAGGAAACTACAAAAGAACGACTTCCACTATTCGTGAAAAAAATGATTCAACAGAATTCACTCGTAACTTAGATTTTAACGTGTCAAAGTTTGAGGATTATATGAAGGAGATTTTTCCAAAAATAGTTCAGCAGTTGGAAAAACGTTTAGTTGTGGGACATGATCGACGGATCAGTACCTCCGATCGGGTGATGTCCCCCGTTTCTCTTGCAGACCTTCACCCATTGGATGAAACCACACAGAAGGAAGTGCTTCAAAATTGCAAAAATCTCCTTTCATACCATTTCGTGGAGAGAAATTTTTTGGTAAGTAGGAGGTCATTGTACTATGCTATACTAGTGCAATTTAAAAGGTGGGGATGGGATAAAACGATTTAATGCTACCCACACGAGAGGGGGAGGGTCGGGGCAGTAGCAGGGATATCGATATGCTCACTTCTAAAAAAAGGGGTTCTCTTTTTTGGGGTGGTATATCTCTATCCTCCTCCCCCCCCCTTCTGGGGGTGTTCCGGTTTTTCTCAAAGTTGAAGGTGCATCCAACTCATTAGCGACCCGATAGGCACGTTAACAGTTTGGTTCTTCCCCAGGAGGGGCTTTCCGTTTAGGAGCTTCCTCGATCGGCGGCTTCACCCCTTGGCAGCTTCACCCCTTGGCAGCTTCCCCGCTTTGCATGCTAATCGGTGCACAGCTGGTCAGCTCTCCCCCTTGTACAGCTCGAGGAAGCGCTGGATGCTCTCCTTGATCTGGTCCTCCACCTCAGCCAAGTCGCAGTTGGCCTGGATCTTCCTCAACACATCGGCATAGTTATTATCGAGGTACTCAAAATATTTCTTCTCAAAGTCCTGCACCTTGTCGATGGTAAGACTAGCGAGGTAGTCTCTCGTGGCTGCATAGATGAGGCAAATCTGGTAGCTGATACTGACAGGAGAGTACTGCTTCTGCTTTAGTATTTCTGTTAATATTTTTCCCTTCTCGATGAGCTTCTTCGTAGATGCATCTAAGTCTGAACCGAACTGAGAAAAAGCCACGATCTCACGAAATTGAGCTAACTCCAACTTCATCGAAGAAGCTAGTTTCTTCATACACTTATACTGTGCACTACTACCTATCCGAGACACACTCAATCCTACATTAATCGCAGGGATTATCCCTTTGTAAAACAATTCACTCTCCAAAAATATCTGTCCATCTGTGATCGAAATGACATTAGTTGGAATGTAAGCCGATACATCGTTATTTAGAGTCTCAATGATTGGCAGTGCAGTTAGACTTCCCCCTTTTAGTGTGTCATTTAATTTAGAGGACCTCTCCAACAGCTTCGAGTGGATATAAAATATATCTCCTGGGTATGCTTCTCTCCCTGGAGGTCTCCTCAGAAGAAGGGACAGCTGTCTATAAGCAACTGCCTGTTTACTCAAGTCATCAAAAATAATCAACGCATGCTTTCCATTGTCTCGAAAATATTCGGCCATGGCACATCCTGTGTATGGTGCCAAAAACTGCAGAGGTGAAGCATCAGAAGCACTCGAATTTACAATAATGGTATATTTCAACGCATCGTATTTTTTCAGAAGATTAACCAACTTTGCGATGTTACTTTTTTTCTGTCCAATAGCAACATAAATACAGTAAACCTTTTCATTATCTGGTACCTGTTCATTTACATTTTTTTGATGAATGATGGTATCTACTGCTATGGCTGTTTTTCCTGTTTGTCTATCTCCTATGATTAACTCTCTCTGACCTCTTCCTATAGGGACTAGACTGTCAATACATTTAATTCCTGTAATAATGGACTCATTTACACTCTTCCGTGCAATAATTCCTGGTGCTTTTATTTCTATTTTCCTTTTTTCATTGGTCTGAATTGGTTTCCCTCCATCAATCTCCTTCCCCAATCCATCCACTACTCTCCCCAATAACTCAGGACCAACACTCACGTCAATAATTCTGTTTGTCCGTTTTATGATATCTCCTTCTTTTATATTTCTGTCATTTCCAAAAATCACTACCCCAACGTTATCATACTCCAGGTTAGTAGCCATTCCATACGTAATGTTTGATGCACCTCCTCCATCCCCATCACTGTTGTGAATTTCTAGCAGTTCTGACGACTTCACATTGTTTAACCCAAAAGCTCTACATATTCCGTCTCCTACACTTAACACGTATCCCACTTCATTTGCGGATGTCTTAAAATCAAACTGTTCAAATTTTTTCTCCAGAATTTTGGAGATTTCCACAGGGCTTATTTTCGTGGAGTATGGCAGTACTGCGCCGCTGCTCCATTTTACCTTCCTCCTCAGCTGCTGACCCAGCTGCTGCCCTAGCAGCCGCATTTTAGCCGCTCCCTGCATGTTGTGTAAAGCGACCTGCGCAGCGGAGCTGGGAGCCACGTTCGAGGCGACGTTCGCAGGGGGGAGTTGCAGCGATGTGGGTTGCGACGTTCGTTGCGATGTTCGAAGCGACGTCCGTAGCGACGTTCCTAGCGATGTTCGTACCGCCGTTCGTACCGCCGTTCGTACCGCCGTTCGTACCGCCGTTCCTAGCGCCGTTCGTTGCCACCTTCGCAGGGGGATGGCTCAACCTGCTGCTTCTCTGCTATACCACTACTGGTGCCGCTTCTATCACTGACGGAGCCCCCTCTCGCATGCTCGCCCGGTGTGCATACAACGGGGCGTCCTTCTGGGGGATCTCACGCGATGTTTCCTCTGCAGGTTAGAGACTAAAGGGGGGGGAAAAAAAAAAAAAAGGGGAAATAAACCAACTCTGAGATGTGCAATCAGTCAGGTTAAGCCAATTCAGGCCAGTTTAGCCAGTTCGGGCCAGTTTAGCCAGTTCGGGCCAGTTTAGCCAGTTCGGGCCAGGCTACCCCCTGGCATGCCACGCCACGCGCTCTCTCCCCTCCGTACACGCACACCTTAGGCGGTTCCCAAAAAAAGGAAAGGCCAACTAAACATACCGCGCGGGGTGCGGAAGGAATACTCATGCAACTCCAACACAATTGCGCGAAAAGAGATTATGTTCCGCGGGGAACAACGTAACAAAAAGGGGCACGTGACCACAGGTGGGGGAAGGAGCGTTTCTCTTCCGTTTCGCCTCGCCCTGCGAGTTAGCGATTGTTCGTTGCTTTTAACAGGTAGCTGCGGAGTGCTGTTTCCTGTTAACTACTTCCTCTTTGCCGCTTCCTCTTTGCTGCTTCCCTTTTTTTTCCTTTTTTCCGTTTTTTTTTTTTTATTTTTTCTTCCAGTTCGCTCTAGAGAAACAAAAAAAAAAAAATAAAATAACCTCCCAGCATGACAATTTACCCCCCGCTAAAGTACCTTGGCTGAAGTACCTTGGCCGAATTACCACACGGAGTTCAAACGATACACAAAATTTCGCACAGCAGGTCGGGGGCACAATAAAGTACATGTGATAATTTTTGTATGCACGCGGGTGTATTCTAAAGCTCTTCCAGTCAGTCAATCAGCGCTACCCTCCCTCTGCTCTAGCTCGTGCTTTTTTTTTTTTTTTTTTTTTTTTTTTTGCCATAGTGCACACATTCGACTTCTACATGGTGAAAGTTATAGATACATCTTCCCCTTCCCCTTTTTTCTCTTTTTTTTTTTTTTTTTTTTTTGGTTTGCTCACCATGTAAGTTGCAAATAAACATGCCAATCTTGGGAACCACCAAAGGAACTCTAAATTATATTTGCATTTTTTTTTCTCCCCATTGATGTCACTACAAAGTGGGATGAACGGATATCTTTTCATTCCCCATATGTTGGAATCTCGCTCCCCTGGTCAGTTGTGCAATTGCGAAATGCGCACGATCCCACCTCCCCCCAGGTCAGCTGTGCAATTGCGAAATCTTCACGATGCCACCTCCCCCCTGGTCGCAGTGATGCACTCCTACCTGCATACCCGTTGGAGGAAAAATCACCAAACGCGCTTTCACACAGTTTGCCCCCCCCCCGCTCTGCAACAAATTTTGGAGCCAATATGCTGGGAAGCACTTCCCAAGAAAAGAGGGGGGGGCTCCCCCCCTCACCCCCTTACTATGTACGTACACACGTGAAGAAATGTATGGTGGCCCGTTTGATAGCCACGGCTAGCTAATACACACGATAAAGCTTCGCTCGTCCCAAAGAGGTACACCTTTTTTTAACACTTCGCTTGAGGGAGACGCGCTCACGGGGAATATCCATCATTCATGTCACCCTGCGCGTGACGCGTCAAATGGGGTACCTCAACGGGGGCGCTTCAACGAGGGCACTTCAATGGGGGCGCTTCAACGGGGGCACTTCAACGGGGGCACTTCAACGGGGGCGCTTCAAATGGGGCGCTTCAAATGGGGCGCTTCAAATGGGACGTTTTAAAAAGCGCCCCTTCCTGTGGCTCGTCTTTCTTCGCGCCGCTGGAACGACGCCCCCCTCATTTTGTTAGTATCATCCGGGTCGAAATAATCCAAAAAAAAAAGAAAAAAAAAAAAAAAAGGGACATTCAAAGTAGAGAAAAATAACATCACTCGAGTGCGTTGCACGGCCTCTCTCCGTTTTGCCCCGCTTCTCCCTTTTTTACGAAATAGGAGGAGGCTCCCCCACGCGGTAGTCCCCTCGAGGGCGTGTACACATTTTTAATCGCTCAAATTGGCGCACGCCCAGGTAGGGTTTGATTCGTGCCCAGTGGTGTGCTGGCGCATACGCAGACGGGGCGGAAGAGGTGTGCTTCTCCAACACAAACAGCTTCTCCTACACAAACAGCTTCTCCTACACGAACAGCTTCTCCTACACGAACAGCTTCTCCAACACAAGCAGCTTCTCCTACACAAATCGCTTCATCTACACAAATTACTGCCCCTATTAAAAACGCTTCTCCTACAGAAACCGCTTCGCTTGTTCAAACCGCTTCGCTTATTCAAACCGCATCGCTTATACAAACGGCTTCTCTGAATGCCCCCATGAGGCGCGCGACGTTCCTGCTGAAGCTGCTGCTGCTGGCGGCCATAACCACCCAACAGGGGCTTCTCTCGTGGCAACTGATGACCAGCAAAATGCTCGTGCTGCTGCTAGATGTCGGGCTACTTACCATCTTCCTCTACCTACAACTCAGATCAGCCAACAACACACATATGTACATGATATACATCTACAGCATCGTGGCTAAGATAACAGTGATATACTACGTCTCCCTTCCGAGGGCCCTCATTAGCCAACATGAGGAGTCAGGTGGAGGGGGGCCATCCCTACCGTTACCCGTACAACTGGACAACTACGCAAACAGCATCCACGTCGTCAGCTCGACGATCCTCATCTCTATAGTGGTCTACATCTTGTTCTTTTTTGTCACCGATTTTGATCTCCTCAAAGTACGCTTCATCAATTTGGAGATTTTTTTTTGTCTCCTCATAATAACCCACGTATCGATTGATTTTCTCGACATATCTGATTTTTTTTATTGTATTAATCTCCATTTTTTTCTGTACCACTTTCGAGTGGTACAGGAGTTATCCGTGTTTACTAACCCCGATCTGTTTCTTCATGCTTCCATCGATAGGAAGCGTCTCATCGAATTTTATTCCTTCTTCCTACATGCCTACCAAGCTGTTTTCATACTCTTTGGTGTTCTGCTCTGCGTAAATATAGCCATTCATGCTTACTCTCTTCCGAGTTTTTCCTACGAAAGTAACAAAAAGAAGAAGCTCTCCACTAAAGGGGGGGGAGATATAGGAGACCATTCCCCTAGTGGACCCCATTTACTACACAGTTACAGTCGTGATGCGGCGCTGCATAGGTGGAGTAGCCACCGGAAGGATGGCAACGGTGGTGGAGGGAAAGACCATTATGGGTACCCTCCTGGTGGGGCTCTTACCAAAAGGAGTAGTTCCCTGGGGGGGCCTCCACTATTGGAAGGGAAGCATTCGATTAGTAGGGGCATGACTGGGGGGATAACTAGGGGTACAACCGGGGGTATAACCGGGGGAACTTCTTCCTTCTGCCCTTCCTCCCCCGCTTTAGCTTCCACTTCCGCTGAGGACTCCCTCCCCAGATCCAAGGTCGGCGGGGACGCCATGTCCTGCCTCAAGTACATCAGCATATACAGCTTCTTCTTCACCGATGTGTCTCTCTTCACGGCACGCCTGTTCCTTTACTTGATCTTCTCGGCTACCTCGTGTAAGGGCCATCGCCAACCGAGGAGCCGCGGCGCCACACATTCGCACACTTCCCGCCACCCATTCGCACACTTCCCGCCACCCAGTTGTGCACCTCCCCGATGATCACCCCCCAGCTGATCGCTTCCCCATTGATCGCCTCCCCTCCCCTCCCCGCTGATCACCCCCCTATGCAGGTTCCCCCCAGTTCATCATGAAGAACCTCTGCTTCGCCATCATCCACGGGTCGCGCATCTACCGGAAGTCCAAGTTTTACAACCGCCGCAGGGGCGAGAAGGGCCGCCCGGGAAGCTCACCCACGGGGGGGAGCTACACCAACGAGTGTGAGATTTACTCCCATAAGTCTGCGATCTGCACCGATAAGTGTGAGATCTGCACCGATAAGTGTAAAATCTGCACCGATACGTGTCAAATCCACGCATGTGAGTACGAAAAGAGCCATTCAGAGGAAGGCCCGAAACACAGCCCACACAAATCATCGACCAGCCTGCACTTTAAGGAAAGCCACGTGAACACGGACCTACTCAGCAGGAGCTTCAGATCTACAGACACGATAAACATAAACGTGATTCAAAATTCTGACTACAACCGTGTTGATAGTCTAAGTTACGATAAAATAACCCCACAGTATTATTTTCATTATTTAAAATACAACAGACTGAACTTCAAAAGGTACATGTCATGCTATGTGGACCAAATAGAGAAAAATTCATTTGGGTATTCTGTGATCTTCCTCTTTTTCTTCATTCTGATAGCGACTAAAATTGCCATCCTTGTGGTTACCTACACAATGGACTTCGATCAAGACCTGAACCAGCATTTGTATGACTTGACTTACCTATGGAATATCAACACGATTAGGTCCTGCTGGATTCTCAGGATTAATTCTTTTATTATTTTAGTTTATTCATTTTGCTCTCTCCTTCTTTACGTTGTTACCTGTTCCCTATTCGATGGGATCTTCATGTCCTTGATGTATGTCTTTAACCTGCTGTCATTCTTTTTCGTCCTCCTCATCATGTCTAAATATAACCCGTCGTACGACATGCTGGACTACTTTAATAAAAAAAAGAACACGCTGGTGGTTCTCTTCCTCTTTGGCTACCTGGTAGGCCTGTCAAACGAGGGAAATTGGCAAAACGCAGCCGCTACACCGATACACCGCCGCTACACCACACCACCGCTACATCACACCGCCGCTACATCACACCGCCGCTACACCAGCACACCGCCGCTACACACCGCAGGCCTACCTCTTCCTCGCGGACACGTACATGTTCATCTACATGCTGCTCGGGCGGAAGTACATCACCTATCGAAGACGAATAAAAACGCGGAGGGGAAACGAAGCACAAGGAAGGGCGGGATACCACACAGAAACGGAAGAAGAAGTGTTAACACCCATATCAGTGGTGTCCTCCTTTACCCTCAAACTGATTAGACATATGAAGGGACCTATCATGCTTAATAGAATAATAATCAGCAAAAATTTAATTAAAAATACACGAGTTGACAATTTTTTGTTTTTTTGTCACGTAAAAGAAATTGGCATTAAGTTGGTGCTTTATTTTTTCACGTGCTTCCTCGCACTGAGGGAAGACGCGATTAATGTTACCTTTATTCTGTTTGTTTTTTTTGTGAATTTTTTTTTGTCCCTTATGTATTTGATTTTTTCCAAGGTGGACCGGGACTTAGCCATGGACTGCATCTTCACGCAGGCGCTCTTTCTGGACCTTAGCAGGGCCTCGCGTACGCCGTGGAGGGGAGTGGGGAGGAGCGAAGCGACTGGAGCATTGCGAGCCGCGGTTTACGTTGCTACTTCACCCCTTTGCTGCTTTGCCCCTTTGCTTCTTCACCCCTTTGCTGCTTCGCCCCTTCGCCGTTTCTCCCCTTCTTGCATTGCGCCCCCCTGCAGCTGCCCACGCCTGCAACTGCCCACGCCTCTCCTTAGCGAAACCCCCCCCTCCCCCCATTTTCTCTCAGGAGACGGAAGAGAGGCAAAAGGGGGCGCCACTTCCAAAAGTCAGCAAGAAAAAGGCGCCTTCCACGAGCCGACCGCACACACCAGCGTCTACGAAAAATACTCCTACGAGAATACAGTCCTGTTTGACAACTGCCTGAATTACTTTTGATTCGCCTCACGGAGAGGGCACCCCCCATGGGTGAACGTATCTACGTTCATATGACCGTGTGAGTGTGCACATGGCCGCGTGAGCGTGCATATTACCGCATTTGTGTAGATACGCTGCTGACGCGCTCACTTCTTCTGCGTTTGCCCCGACTGACACCGAACACGTCTTCAAAAAAGGGCTAAGCTGATAAGCTGCATATAACTTCTACCCTGCGCGCGTGCCAACTGGGTCTCCCCACCCCACACCTACACAGTATACGCCTACACAGTATACGCCTACACAGCACACACCTACACAGTACAGACCTACCCCCACACCCGCGTCGCCACAACTGTTCACTCGTTTATGTCGATGTCCTGGAAATTCCCAAAGATGTCCTTAAATTTAATCCCAATTGGAGAGTTAATTATTTCGATTTCCTTCTCCTTGATTAGCAGCTTCTGTCGTTTGATTTCTTCCTCCAGCTCCATGATCCTTTTTGTGTCAATCTGAGTCGGCATCAGGTCCTCCTCCCCGGTGTAGTCCAACTCGATGTCATTTTTTCCGTGTCCACTGTCAAATGGCTTGCCTCCCTCCTCCTCGGGTACACCCTTTTGATCCTTCTCAAAAAGCGAACTCGGAAATATGTAATTCGCTAGGATGTTATCTCTCTGTTTGTTGTTCACTTCTTCCTGTTGTTGGTGGCTCCAATCACCTTCTCTCTCCTCTCCCTCACCATCGGGTCTCTTTATTTCTTGCATGTGTCTCGTGAGAAGGTCATCGAACTGGTCGGAAATTTCCCTCCCATAGTGTCCTGTGTCAGCCCCCTTTCCGTCTCCCCTTTTGTCTCCCTTTTTGTCTCCCTTTTTGCCCCCCTTTTCGCTCTCCCTTTTCTTCTTCACCCCATTTGCTTCTCCCCCCCGCGGTGTTGAGCCATCCCCAGTCTGGGATGTTCCCCCCTCCTCACACGCCACTGCATCGTCGGGGGCATCTGCCTCAACTGGGTCGCTCCCGTCCATCGCCCCCTCCGCGACCTGCTTCTGCGCACCGATCACATCTTTGGCAGCATCACCATTGGGGGTATCACCATTTGCGGCATCACCATTTGCGGTAACATCATTGGCCGTGTCTTCCGTGACCGCGTCTTCCGTGGCTGTGTCCTCCGCCGCCGAGCCCTCCGTGGCCGTGTCCTCCGTGGCCGAGCCCCCCGTGGCCGTGTCATCGCCGCGAGCAGAGGGCCCTCCCCCCCTAGAGCGATGACCACACCGGCTACCAAACAAAACACGCTTATTCTTACAGTACCACTTATAAATAGTTTTCAAATATTTTAGCCTATACGACGAAATGGTGCAAATATGAATATCACTCATCTGATCCCCAAGCAGTTTGTAAAAACAAAATTTTTTCCAAATAGCATTCTTACTCTTTTTGTTGAAGTCATCAGATCGATACAAATTCAGAATTTCCTTCGATGTGGGGAAATTCTTTTTTAAGTCGTTTTTTATTTCCATATAAATTTCCTGCACTTCTATGTAGAGGGATTTAATATTATTTTTCATTTCATCAGTTAGGTCTTCTTTGTTTAGGAGTTCTTTTAATTCTTCCATCATAATTTGTTGATGACTATCGATTACTTCTGTGCTAAAAAGTCTTTCAATGTTTCCTCCTTTTTTTCTTTTGTCTTTCCCGTTTGTGGATTCTTCCGTTTGGGACTCACTTAACATGTTTTTCTTCTTCACATCTTCGTCAGGAAAAGCGCACTCTATTTTTTTCCCGTTATAATTAAGGATGAGTTGACTTGGATTCTCGTTCACTAGGATGTCCTTCAAGCTTCGTCTGACTTGGATTGGCTTTATTTTTTGCCTCTCCTTCTTAGGTAAGCTTTGTTGGCCACTGGGGCCAGGCTTGCTTCTCTCCCCAGGTTTGGCACTCTCCCCCGGTTTGGCACTCTCCCCCGGTTTGCCGCTCTCCCCGGGTGCCTTTCCCTGCGCGGGCTTACTCATACTGTCTGGCACTTATCGAGAAGGCTCTGTTGGGCTGGTCCTCATCGGCGGGTTGAAGCGAAGGCTTCGTCTTCCCCTTCTACCTCCTACGAAGTGGGTATACCATTACGTGCACGCGAGGAACTACGTGTGTACGTAGACGTAGGAACATTTGCATGCACGTTTGTGTGCACCTTTTGAAGGTACTTACATCTGGTCACTTTCACGCACCTACGGGGTGGCCTCATTACAAATGCATTCTAGGAGCATCAACGTAGATTCGTCATTCTGCGGAAATTCCATTTTTTTTTTTCTTCTTTTAATCTCCAAATCGGGATCCTTTATCTTTGATCATGGCGTTTTTTCCACGTCTGCACATTTTTTTCGTTTTTTTTTTTTTTTTCGCCCAAGGGGGGATTAGCAAAATTCATGCGTGATTTGTGCACGAGTGAACATTTCCCTTCCGGGTAGGCACAAACGGATGAGTCACTGGGGAGAGGAACACAAATGTTGTCCTTATGGGTAGACACACATGTTAATCTATATGTATGCATGCCACACACACATAGTGACATATGCATGTCGAGTGGGTGAGATTTCCCCCGCTCAGCTAGGGCCTGGGCGAAGAAGTTTCCACGGGGGGTCTTGTTATTTTTCCACATTTTTTTATACCCATTCCTGCTTTCCTCCCTCGGATGGGAAGCCATAAAAGTAAACACAGTGCTGATCTGAGATCGGCATTTCGCGTGTGAACGGTGATAAGTCCCCTTTTTTTTTTTTTCGTTTCCTGTTCGCTGCAAAGCACTGCAACTTTTTAACCCCTCCCGTAGCTCATACGGCACAATCACATTTGACGCAATTACAACACTGAGCTGGGTGATACCCCTCTCACTGTTTTTTTCCAAAATAATCACACAGGTGTATCCAATGAGCATAGGCAAAGTGCGCATTTTTTTTACGCATGTGTGCAGGGGAAATAAACACATAGGCGTTTTAAGCGTATGCACACTGGCGTAGCTATCACCACTTGCGCCTACCCACAAGGCGTATCATTTCGTTTCGTTTCTTCTCACAACGGGCGCGCTCTGCCGCTCTGCCGTTCTGTCGCTCTGCCGTTCTGCCGATCTGCTGTTCTGCTGTTCTGCCGCTCCGCCGCTCCTCCGCTCCTCCACTCCTCCGATCTGAACGTTCATATTTTTTTTTTTTTTTTAACAAGGAACATTTTTAGCTAGCTACAAATTTGTTGCAAAACAGTTGGTTGTTCTTAAAGATATAAGGGGGGATATATTCCGACTCGCCCGCGATAATGTCTGTCCGTGTGCTCCATTACTTGTTTGATCAGCGTAGCGGTTGCCGCGCAGAGTGGGGGGCATCCTTTGTGTGTACCTTATGTGTGTACTTATGTGTGTACTTATGTGTGTACTTATGTGTGTACTTATGTGTGTACCTTGTGTGTTTTTTTTTTTTTTTTTGTGCCCCACTTTTTGGTCATTTTTACCTTGCCGGTCAGAATTTTTTTCGCCACGTGGCAGCTTCGGAACTTGGCATGTTGGTAACTTGGTAACTTCGTCTCGTCGTCCAGTCGTCTCTTCCTGACTTCTTCTCCGCTTCCCCTCTGCGTGACTTCTTCTCCGCTTCCCCTCTTCGTGACTTCTTCACCGCTTCCCCTCGTCGTGACTTCTGCACCGCTGCGCCTTCCCACCAAAATGATCACCAAAATCCTGAACGGGTGGCGCATCTCCTTCTTCTTCAACCTGATGACCTTCATCGTGCAGCAGCTGGGGCTGTACTACATCCTCTTCGAGTACAACAAATTCATCCTCCTCCTCTGCACCTTCGACATATACATTTTCATCCACTTCTGCTTCAACAACTCCCAATCCTTTGCGGCCGTCAAGGGAGGCAACTGCTGGATCCTCTACGTGTACTCCATCTCCTTCAAAGTCATTTTTATGTACTTTTTTGCCTTCAACGAAAATGCCTATTCAGAAGAAACAAACACAGATTATTATAACAAGTGTGTTATATTTGCTCTCCTCAGTTTGAGTACACTCATATACACAGCTCTGTCTGTGAAGTCGTACAAACAGCTGTACCCAGACGAAATGACCATAACGAATGAACAGATTTTCCATAACAATTTAATCCTCCACGTGGTGATAGACCTCTTTGACATTTTCGAGTTGCTGTTCACTTTGGTCAAGCTCTCATATATTGTTAAAAACACCAATTTTTGGATTAAAATAATTGGAGGAGTCTTAATTTCGTTTTCTCTCTACTTGAATGCTTATTCCTTTCCGATTATATCCCTCGTGACAGAAAAGAACAGAAAAAATTTGGATCTCGGGGATATATACTTCTGCAAAAAGCATGCTGCTGTGATTGGTATCATCCTAGTGGACATCCCCTTTATGATTTTACGTCTTTACTTCCTGGCCTCCTACGTTTCGAATGTACATTTCCAACCCCTTTTAATTAAGAACGTTTGTTTCATCCCGATCAAGTGCCTTACTATAAAGCACTGCAATTTGATTTTCGAGAGGCTACGTCGAAATATAGATCACACAGATAATGGTGGTCGAGTGGGACACACCCTCGCAATCACCAAACATACCAACAGTAATAACAACACTAGCAAATCGGATGATGGCACTCTCATTCCGTATGGCTCTTTTGGTGGGAATAAGCCCAATGTGGGAAATCGCTCCTCAGGAGGGGTTCTGAAGAAACGATCCATTGTATCATTAAGCACCATGGGGTGCAATAACTCGTTGGATATCAAGTCGGTGCAGTCTATGAGGAACGAGGTAGATGTACCCACGGGGGACGCTGTCACTTCCAGGAAGAAGAAAGTTACAACTGTCACTGATGTCAAGCAAGATGGTGAACAAATCAGCGGGAGTGGACATACCCCAATCTCTCACAACCTTTGCGAATACTTCGAACACCTGGTGGAGAATCAAGTAGCCACCTTCCGAAAGCTAAATGTGAAGAAAAACAAAATCGGGAAGAAATTCGCCATGAATAAATTAATGTACACTAATGTATCCAACAATGAAAGGTACCACTGCTATTTGGATGATAGTCTGAAGGTCTCCTACCTGAACCAGATACGCCTAATCATCCCTTATGTAATCTACTGTCTAGGAAAAATAGCTATGTCTATAGTGATTTACTTCTTCTATACAAAGATAAACATCCATGACTTGAAGATAATCCTAACACAGTCAGACATGTATTTCAAATTGTTTGAGCATAACCATATCATGTTTATCGTATCCTTTTTAATAATTTTAGGCAACTCAGTTATATCCTTTTTGTGTTCTGTATTTCTCTCCAGTATAGTGGAGGTCCTATTTTTTACTCTTTTCATCTTCGTAAAGTGTACCTCCGATTTTCTATTCCTCCTCCTTCTCGTCTATAACAACATTTTTGAAATTTTCTTGAGAAATATGAACAAGTCAGAAAAATACGCGCCATATTTTTATCTCCTTTTCGCAGTAATTCCTTCCTTCAAAATTATTAGAAATATTTATGTCTTTTTGTGTTCCTTGTCTGGTCGGCAATTCATCGGGTATATCATTCGCCCCTTTATGAATGAAACCAGTAAGAGTAAGCTTCCCCCTTTTTTGAGCATAAACGGGGGTGCCGCAGCGATCTCAGGGGTGGGTGGAAAAGCAATCAGCGGGTTGAATAGCAATTGGGGTGGGGAAGTAACCAATGGGCTGAGTAATTTAGGTGGAAAGGTAACAAACGGAGTGGGGGGTTCTCCCACTAATAGAGCTCTCCAGACTGACGAACTGAATCTGTTCAATAACCAAGAGTCGAGTCACAAAAATAACTTCAAGGGAGATTACAAAGGATTCATATCTATTGCTTCTCTCCTAATCTACATCAACACAAAGCACATGCACGGACTATCCTCCCTCTCGACACTAATGATAGGAAATAATTTCATCAAGAATTTAAGGCTGAATTATAATTTAAAGAACAACCATCTCCTGCTCATCGTTTTAACTCTCTTGACCCGATTCCTTCTGCTACTCTTTATCTGTATGCACCACAAGTCGAAAATTTTAGCAGATGAGTGTGTCTGCATATTTTACTGCGCAGTTGCTTTTATCTTTATTCTGGATTTAATTTTCAAAGCTGGCTACCTTATTGTCTCTCACAATATTCGAGTATGTGCAGCGTATAATTTACACCTCAAGTCTATGTATGAGGACGTTTACTACAGCGCCAAGGGAAGGGGCGACGTGCAGAAGAGCCACCTCACTGACGTGCAGAAGAACCACCTCAGCGATGTGCAGAAGAACCACCTCACCGACGCGCAGAAGAACCACCTCACCGACCTGCACAGCAAGTACCAGATGAACCACTTCTACGTGCGCACTGTGCCGCTCTTTTCGGAGCTCGTCTAGGTGGACACAGCCACGGAGAGGAGAAGCGGTGAAGCGGGGAAGCGGCGAAGCGGCACGGGGAGAAGTATTAACAGGGGAGTATGCGTCCTACCTCGAATGAGAGGCCTACCCCGAAGACGCGCCCACCAAACCCGAATAACCATTCTCACTACTCCACTTTTTTCTGTAGCACATCCACCCTTGCACCTCGTGTGATCATCTCAACCATTTGGCATTTTTAAAAAGACGTTTTTAAAATGGCAAGCAGTTGGTAGGCGCGTGGGCGAGGTGAAGCAGCCGATCGAGGTTAAGCAGCCTGATCGAGGTGAAGCAGCCCGATCGAGGTGAAGCAACCTCATCGAGTTGGCCAAATGGAGCTAGCTGGCCCAATGGAGCCACTAGCTGGCTAACCAGACCAGGCTGCTCCACCGCGCAAACTTATCGAACGAAAACATAGGACAAATGGGGGCTGTCCTGCACGCGGGCAGGGGCAGCTCATCAATTCAAAATGGGCGGAATTTAAAAAAAACGTGAAAAAGAGGGAAAAAAAGGGGAAAAAAGGGGAAAAAAAACGTGAAAAAAAGGGAAAAAAGGTTAAAAAAGCGAAAAAAAAGGACAAAAATAAGGCAAAAATAAAGGCAAAAATAAGGCAAAAAAAACGTGAAAAAATGAGGGAAAAAAAAAGAACCACCTCTACGCACACTTTGGAATGTCCAGACCGGCGGGAAGCTCTCCTCCCGCCTACGTCACACCATCTGACGAATGAGCTCCACCTTTTCGGAGACTTCCCTTTTCAGAGCTTCGTACCGCTCGTCGGAGAAGTGCCCCTCACCTATGTCTGCATCGGTCCACTCGGCCCGCTTGGCTTCCCCAGTCTGTACGGCTTCCTCAGTCTGTGCGGCTTCGCCAATCTGTGCGGCTTCCCCATCCGGTAGGGTTTCCTCATCCAACAAGGCTCCTCCTCCCGGCTCCTCCGCAGTTGTCGCATTCGGGTCAGAAAACAAATTCCACGTCGAAATGGCCATATTGATCTTGTTTAGCGCGTCATTTATGAGCAGGGGGTCTTCCTTGGCTTTGACCTTATCGACAATTTCGTCCAGTTTCACGTTTATCCCTTTCAGGAATACGTAGCAGCTTTGTTCGTTTGTTGAGACGAGACTGAGGGGCACCTTATGTGCGTCTGCGACGAGGAGTGCGTCCCCTTTATCCGTCTCTTCTCGTGTGTCGCTATTGTCGCGATGGTTTCCATCGCCCCCATCGTCCTCACCATCTCCATCATCCGAACCAGTTTTTCCTTTTCCTTTTTTCCTCCTCGCCGAGGTTTTGTTCTTCTTGCCAAAAGTCTTCTTTCGCTCCTCCGTCTCCTCCATCTCCTCCGTCTTCTCCGTCTTCTCCGTCTCCCCCGTCTCCCCCGTCTTCTTTCGCTCCTCCGTCTCTTCCGCCTCCTGCTCCATGTTACTTCCCCCGTTCATGGGGCCCCCTTCGTCGCAATTTTGCTCCGTTTCACGGCGCCCCTTTCTGGAGGTGCCTTTCTTATGCTTCTTTTTTTTTTTCTTTCCCACTACTGCCAAGGGTTCTTCTTCCGGTGCGTCGCACGCACTGCCGCTCCCAAGAAAGGGGAAAATCGTATGCAAGGGAGAGCCCTCCACGAGGGAAGCACTCAGAGGGAAGACACTCGGGGCGGAGGTACCCAGTCCCTCCTCCTCCAGTCTCTCCTCCTTCAATCTCTGATTTTCCGCCACCAAATTGGCGACCTCCCTGTCTACCTCCGCTTTACCGTCGGCCAGGCTGCGGTTCTTCTGAGCCAACTCGGCCAACTCTCGCCTGGAGTCGAGCAGCTCCTTCTCGAGTTGGCAGATCTTCGTTTCGCTTCCCCGCAGGCTTTCCTCGAGCTGCGCGATGGCGGCAGAGTGGATGTCCTTAGCAGGATTAGCCGCATTAGCCGGATTAGCCGGATTTGCGGCGCTGCCCATGTTGGAGACCTCCTCCTCATCTGCGGCCTCCACGCACTTCTCCAACTTTACCTCCTCCGCGGGGGTGACACTGGTGCCGGCCCGCCTAGCCGCCCGTGCCTCCCTGAGTTTCTGTTCGCACTCGTTCACCAAGGTTTCCATTTCCCTATTTTGAGCTTGCAGCTTCTGGTCGTACTGGCGAATGGCGCACCTCAATTCGTCGTCCTTCTCCCTCAGCAGGGAGGTGCATTCATCAATTTTATTCTGGAGGCTTTTTTCCTTTTCGATTTTGAGCAGTTCTGCTTTCCGCCTCTGCTCGCAAATGTCTTTCATTTGGTTAATTTCTTTCTGAGTTTCTTCCTTCACTTGGCTAATTTCTTTCGCAGTTTCCTCCCTCACTTGGCTAATTTCTTTCGCAGTTTCCTCCCTCACTTGGCTAATTTCCCTCTCAGCTTCCTCCCTCACTTGGATGACCACTCGTTTGTGTGTCTCCGTCATGGATTCTATGTCTCTTTGACATCGTTCTTTCTCCGCTTGCATTTCTTTGGACAGCTCCTGAATTTCTTTCTCCTTCTGGGTGGCCATTTCTTTTATTTGTCCCTGATGGGTTTCCTTCTGTGTTTGCATTAGTGTCTCAAACTGGTTCTTCATTTTTTCCTTTTCCTCCTCAAACTGGTCCTTCATTTTTTGTTTTTCCTCCTCAAACTGCTGCTTTAGTGTCTCCTCATTATGAGTGTACTCTTCGATTTGTTTTCGTTCAAAAGACTGTTGCATCATGCGAAGCGTTTTTATTTCTTCATCCTGTTTGTTTATCTTCCTCTGATATTCATCCACTTGGTTAAAAAGACTTTCGTTTTTTTTTGCTCTCCTTATTGCTTCCGATTTCTTCCTTTAGTTTTTGCTGAGACTGTTGCAGCTCATCGTTCAGTTGCTGCACTTTTCCTCGATACCTTTCCTTTTCTGTTGTTAGCTCTACCACCTGGTTATGCAGTAGCTTCAATTCGTGTTGAATGCTAGACTGTCCATCATCTCTTTCGCGTCTCAGCAGTTCGACTCGCTGGTCTGTAATTTGGAGGCATTTTTCTTTCTCCTCCAAGTCGTTCTGTAGATTTGAGATGATTTTTTTTTTCTCCTTTCTGAATTTTTCCAAGTCTCTATAGGCCATTTTACATCTCAGCTCTGAGCTTATCAAATCTTTTTTTATTTTATCAATTAGGCAATTCAGTTTTACGTTTTCTACTTTTATTTTTTTCATCTGCACGAGGTTATTTTTTATTTCCTTATTCCTTTCGATGAGTTTAAGTTGGTTCACTTTTCCTTCTTTTAGTAGATCACTTTCTATATTGCTGAGCATATCAATTTTTTCCTCTTTACTTGTTATTAATAAATTTTTTTTTTTTATTTCTTCACTCAGGATGTCTTTCTCATGTTCATATATTTTAATTTCTTCTTTCAGTTTGTGTAAGCATTCATCATTTCTCAGGATGGTCTTCTCCTTCTCCTTTAATTCTTCTTGTAATTCCTTCTGCTTTCTTTGCAACTCTTCAAGGTGTTCATTTTTTCTACATAGTTCTTCTTTGTAATTTCCGTTGCACTTTGTATGATGTTTCACTATTTTGCTGAGTCTCATATTTGTGCTTTTTATTTTTTCTTTCATTTTACCTATTCTGCTGTTGAGTGTATATACCTTCATTTTCATTACTTGGTTTTTTTTTCTGTATATTTGTAATTCTTTGGCTAGCTCTCCATTTTGAGATTTAAGTACATGCTTTTCTTGTGTGAGTTTCTGTTTCTCTCTCTCGACCACTTTCATATTTTTACTGACTGTGTTGACTTGACCTACGCATCTTTGCAATTCGATGTGTACATCATCCAAATTGGTAATTAATTCTTTGTTCCTTTCCTTGATGTGTTTAATTTTATTATTACTCATATCGTTTACTCGTTCAAGGTTTGATTTATTCTCCTGTACGTACCTCCTTAACTGATTAATTTCATGAACCATTTTACTTTCTCTTCTCTTCAATCGTCTAATCCTCATCAGGTTATATTCATTTCTGTGTTTGTACTCGTTGGTTAGTTTTTCTTCCTCTTGTATTGTCTGTCTTAACTGCATAATGATCCTCTCGTCCTTCTCCTTCACGGTAGTAATTTCCTCCTCATTTCGTTGCTGCTTTGTTTGTAGCTGCCCAATTTGCTGCTTAACTTCTTCGTAGCTTCTCTGCTTCCTTTCGAGCTCCCTCTTCGCGGCATGCGCCTCGGCTCGTACTCGCTCCAGTTCGTCCTTTTGGCCCTGCGGGGGGGGAGCGGTGCAAAAAACGCGATGAAAAGGGTGCAGTTCAGAAGGGGCGCTTAAAAAGACGCAGTTACGAAGGAGCGGTTAAACGGGTGCAGTTCAGAAGGGGCGGTTAAACGGGTGCAGTTCAGAAGGGGCGCTTAAAAAGACGCAGTTCAGAAGGAGCGCTTAAAAAGACGCAGTTCAGAAGGAGCGCTTAAAAAGACGCAGTTCAGAAGGAGCGCTTAAAAAGACGCAGTTGCGAAGGCGCGGTGCTGACGACTCCCTTAACACTTGGCGAACGCGCGCACCGCCGGCGGACTCACCTCGAATTCCCGCTTCACTCCGACCAAGGCCCGGATGGACACCCAAATGGCGTCCAGCTGCAGCTCCGTCTGCGCAAAGGTGGTGTCTCCGCGCAGGGGGGGGGTGAGCGCATTATCCAAGGGGGCGCCCTGTGCATCGTCCACAGTAACCCCCAATGTGTAACCCAACGTATCACCCATCCTATCGCCTAACAGTTCATCCACTTTATCTCCCAACGTGTCCCTCATCGCTCCTCCATACTTCCCCCCAAGTGCGAACCCCCCCCCTTTGCCACTTTCACGCAGAAACGCAACTACACTCATTATCTTCCGCGAGCAGCTGATGAAGGCGCGCTCCCTATGCCTCGAGTCGGTTAAGCACGTCTGCACACGTTGCAGCCTTATCTTCAACTCATTATTCGCTTGCGCCAATTTGACCTTCTCCTCCTGCAGGAGCTTGTTCCTCTCCTCCACTTGGCTGTTTGCACATCGATACTTTTGCAGCTCCACTCTAACCTCATCCAATTCGTCCAAATATTTTTCTCCCTCCTTTTTTACTCTCTCCAAATTCGCTTCATAAGTCTTTACCTTCTTGTATAAATTTTCGTTCTTTTCAATTTCCTCATTTAGCTTATCCTTACAGCTCTTCAACTCCAACTCGGATTTTACTTTCTCGACTTCGCTTATCTGGATGCTTCTTTCATGTTTTACTAGCATTCTCTTTAATTCCTCCACTTTTTTTTTTTCTTCATTTAGGGCATCCTCATTTGTGGGGTCTCCTCTCGGCCCTTCCTTTTCTGCGGGTGCCTGTGAGAGGGGGGAATGGGGGCATGTCGACGTACGAGAGGTGGTTTACATTGTGAGGTATCTCGGTCCCATTTGATGAGCAGACTGCGCACAATCGAGCCGCACAGAACTACATCACGTCGCGCCCCACCACGTGGCACCCCTACCTGATCCGCCGAAGCTCCTGGGTTGCTTCCCCCAGCGAGCATCTGCAACTCGATCTCCTTCATCCTATTTTGCACGCTCCTTTCAAGCTGGTCCTTTTTGGCATAGAGGCTGTTTAGCTTCATGTGTATGCTTCGGACCTTCAGAGACAGACACCAGTTTAGGTTCTTCTGCTTGAGGAGTTCCCTCCTCAGCTGTGCGCACTGCCACGGGGATGGGTAAGGGGAAGAAAAAAGATTAGGTCATCATGAAATGGAGACACACAGAAGGAAGGTGTACAGGATCGGAGAGACTAATTCAAATGAGCGGAGCGAAGCTTCACTTGGGCTCGCCCCC
>NC_020408.1:147678-160777 GCF_000321355.1 Plasmodium cynomolgi strain B
CCCCTTTTAACAAAATAAAAAAAAAAAAAAAAAAAAAAAAAAAAAGAACAGAACAGAACAGAAGTGGGCAAAGCGGCGGGACGCAGTCAATATGCTCCCTCGCTAGGCCCCCCGATGGTCGCTCAGAAGGTGAGGGGAGAGTCCTGCTGCGTGCTGCCAGACCGATTGAGGTAGCCTTGCCGAGGAGCGCCGCCGTGAGAGAAGCCACTACCAAAGTTGGTGCCCGTAAGGGGAGAAGTCTCGTCATACGATAAGTCTAAAAAGGAGCTATTCGCATTATTCCCACTGTTGATATTACTGCTACTTCCGTTATTCGAATAGTTTGTCGCACGAGTACACACTTCGGAACTCCCCATCTTATTTTCTGGATCCAAATTAAAATCATTCAAAAAAATATGATTCTCTGTAGGTGTGTAGCGATTCTTCCTACTAACATGCATCCCCCCACTGTCCGTCACAAAATCAACCTGTTCTCCATCTTCATAATTAACAATAGCCTCCTTGTTGGAATATAATAAAATTAAAGCAATCTGTAACAGACTTAAGATAAATCCACAGAGGTTGGGTACAATGACAAAGCCATCCTTGATGGTAAACCCATAGGTCACCCACAAAAATGAGCACACCAAACTACCTGTAGCTATTTCCAACGGGATAAGGGAGGAGTTCTTCTTTTTAATCACTATCTGTACGTAAGACAAAGGGGCACCAAAGTTAACTATACTCGAAATGAATGCCATAAATCCAACGAATAACTCATACTGCTCATAAGTCAACACGTATAGAAAGGCGTAAAGCAAAAGGCATATAAAGCCACAGATCTTGTAATAGGAAAATAGCTTCTGTTTTAGCCACATGTTCTTGCAATATTTGTGATACATCAGAGAGTAAAATGCTCCCAATACCAGACCTACTAAGTTGGGACAAACAATAGCAGAGTTATTCAACAGCATCCCATAAACCAACCACAGGAATGATGAAAATAAAAGTACCACGTAGGGTAAGCCATCTACCTCTCCTGTCGTTTTCTTCTTTATCATTTTAATAATAGAAGGGAATAACACTAACTGCATAAAAAGGGATGATGCGATGGATAATATTTTCAAAAAATTCATGTCTGCATTTTTTTCTTCTTCGTTTTGTTTCTTCAGTTCGTCGTAGAACTCCTCCTTGGTGCTTTTGCTTGCGGCATCTTCCTTTGGCGCGCCGTTTGACGCGTCGTTTGACGCACCGTTTGACGCACCGTTTGACGCATCGTTTGTCACACCGTTTGATATGCCTTTCGCCTCACCGCTGCTTCCACCACTGCTTCCCCCGCTGCGAAGCGCTCCAGCCTTCTCCGCCGCGCCGTCCTTTCCTTTGGCGCTCCCCTCGTTTGGCGGCTCCTCCTTGGGGGTCATTTCCTTAACCACGGAGTGTTCCTCCTCGGTCGCGCTGTTCACACTGTTCGCATTGTCCTTGTTGGTCGCGCTGCTCACACTGTTCGCACTGTTCGCATTATCCTTGTTCGCTCCGCCATCCTTGCTCGCCTGCTGCCTCTCGTTGCTCTGCAAAAAGGTCGTCTGTGCCTGTGCTCCTTCTGCGCCACTTGCCGGAGAGGTGGCTGTCTCCCCCTTCGCGGCTTGCTCCTTGGAAGCGCCGCCCTTTAAATTTGCACTGCCTTCTTGGCCTTTATCTTTGCCTTCTCCCCCGGGGGTGGTAGCTCCGTTCCCCGGGGTGGTAGCTGCGATCCCCGAGTTGGCCGCTATGCCCGCCTTCTCCTCGTTGGGGGGGGTGGCCCCGCTGGGAGCTCCTCTCATAGCTCCCTCATCGCACTGCACTCGATCATAACACCAGAAAAAAAGCACAAAGGCTACAAAAAGTGCGAGCCTTTTCGAAATACCCATTTCATTTTTTTTTTATGTTAACTACTTCGAGCCACGCTTGGCCGCGGGAATTTCTTGGAGTTGAACATGCAGAGGTGAGGGGGGTGGGGGAAGGCACGGGAGGTCTGGAAAGCCGTTCGTAAATCTTCGCGCCTCGGCAGGGCTGGCAAATTGGAGGCTGCGCTACGACTGGCCAACTCGGCAAAATCTGGCAACTTGACAACTTCGCCTCTGCAGCTTTGCAACTTCGCCACTCTGCAACTTCGTAACTCTGCAACTTCGTAACTCTGCAACCTCGTAACTCTGCAACTTCGTAACTCTGCAACCTCGTAACTCTACAACTTCGTAACTGGGGACAACAGCGTACGACTCGAACGACGCGAACGACGCCAAAACGCGCTCGGCCAGTTGGGCATATCCAAAATTGACACGCCCCCTCTCGCAAAGGCTTAAAAAAAAAAAAGTACACGTTTGAAGATGGTATGAATTTATAAAAAAACGTGGCAATTTTTTTTTTTTTTCCTTCCTTTTCTTTTTTCTGCTCGGAAGAATACAAAAAAAAGGCGAGTTGATCTCGCTGGGGAAGGGATGCGGGGGCTTCACCAGTGGGAGTGTTTTCCCTTCACGGTCGGTACAATCTGAGTAGTAAGTCAGATGGGTCCATTTGCCTGGCCAGGGGCGCGGGGGGCGGACTTACGCGCAAACGTGTATATATATAATATGTACGTAATATACAATATATGCACTCATATGTACGTATAATTTTCGCCCCTCGGATGCGATCCCGCGGGGGGAAAAAATCACGCAACAATTTGAGTGGGCTGTAAGTACTAATGGCGCATCGATGAAGAAACACTTGGCCGAAAAAACTTAAAAAGAAGCTGCCCTCTCAAGTTGGTCACTTTGCTTGCGTCGCGCAATTGTCAATTTTGTTGTGAAAAGTTGCGATTTCTCCGTAATATTTTTTTTTTTTTTTTTTGCCCTTTTTTATCGTTTCTTGCCTGTGATTATTACTGTCTTTTTTTTTTTTTTTACTTCAGCCTTCCGGAGGAAGGAGGAGGGGGGGAGCAGCAAAACCGAGCAACGCTGAGAAGGAAGAAAATGAGCCCTTGTTTTTTTTTTTTTTTTTTTTTTTCTGTTCCCGTGGTAAATGCTCCCCCCCCCAACAAAGTGCATATACAAATACATGTGTAAACGTACATGTACATATAGGTAACTATTTGCACGTTTATCCTTTTTATGGCGCAGAATTGCATAGGGGTAAAAACAGTATGGTCGTCCGTGAGCCATCCAGGTAGGTTAAATATGGCAAGCAAATTTTTTTCCCCTCGCGTTGTGGGCCATTCCTAATTCACCGGCGAATCGAATTGACCTTATGCGTCCCCTTCTCGCAATGAAAAAGAAAAAAAAAAAAAACGAAAAAGTCACACAAAGGAAGTGGGCACACACATATGTATATATTTATATACATACCAACTGTGCAAGCGCAACGTGCGCACCGCCTATACAGGTGTGTGTTAATTCCATGCGAGCACACCTGACGCGACGTAACCCACAAGAGGTTGAATTGAACACCCATGTGTAGAATTAAATTCAACGCTTTTGAAAAAAACAAAACAAAATAAAATAAAACCGCGCTGGGTTCCACCCGTCCCGCACCCCACATTTGGTCAATCGAACAAATGGCATGAAATGTAACCATCGGTTAGGTCGCACATGCCAAGTTCCCACGGCCAACATAGTTATTCTTGCAAAGTGCCTTTGGCGAAAAATCGAAAAATCCAATGTGTGCGTGTATGTTTATATACATATGATTAACCGTTTGGGGGGTAAGGACGGACCCTTTTTCTCAACCCCTGCCCTCAGATACCAGTTCGCTCTTCGCCCATTTATCTGATAATCCGTGCGCAAAATGATATTAGTGAAAGCGCGCCCCATTGCTACATGTGGACCATACTCGCACGTGAACATATACAAAAAAAAATACTCATACCTGCGTAAATTACCAACAAATGGGGAAATCCCTTCTTAAGCGTAATGCCACGTTCCTTTTATGCCTTCCCCAATGAGGGGGGGGGTGCTCCATTCGAACAAGAATCTCCAATTGTAAACACCACTTTTCCCTTTACACCGTTGTTGAACCGCCATTTTCACAACAGAATCATTTAAAAGTTGCATTTTCGCAATTCTGTCTAATGGCCAATGTACATTCAATCACCTACTGATAATCATTTTTTCACTTTTGGGAATGCAGCAAGGGTGTTCACACATAGGTAGCTTTTTTTTTACAATTTTTTTTTTCTGACTAGCTAACCACTTTTTTATGAACAGTTCATAAAAAAATTGAAAAGTTACCTCTTTTTCGAAGGTGATGGAAAAAAAAAAATTATAAAAAAAGCTAGCTGCAGGTAGCGAAGTTGCCATCCAGTTTAACATATGGCATTTTTGTAAGCTAGAATGCTCTTTTTCATTTTCCGCTCTTCCAACGCGCAATTCACAAAAGGGGGAAATCCCCATACGCAGAGGCCACAGAAGCAGCAGAGGCCGCATAAGCCGCATAAGCCGCAGTCGCACTTGCCTCCACGCACCATCACGGATTGAACAAAGCGTACATTCGCATCATCTATGATCAGGCACAATTTCGATCGAATTAATCGCAAATGGGGCCTTAATATACACATTTGTACAGTCCCGTCGTGAGGTGACCCTGTCATCCACGAGAGTCTTCCTCCCATCGACTTTTTCTTTCTCCTGAATTTTGCACATGTTAAAAGGGTACTTCACCTCTCCATTTTCTCTCGACTGAATGTCTTTCCCCATCTGACGTAGCACCACGTGCTTACGTGCCTTTCCTGGCTTTATTTTATCATTCTGTGTTGTCATGCGGCAAATTTTTTTAGGATCACTTTTTTGGTTCGTCGTGGAAAACGTGTTGGGGCTATTTTCCCCCTTATTAACAACACAAGGGTTCCACTGTGCGTTACCCTCCTCTCGATCGAACATACGCTGCGCGTGATTGTTCAGCTTAACAACGTCTTTGTTTATCCCATCTGTGTAGTCATCAATAGGGGCTCTCCCCCCTCTGGGGGCATCTCCACTGTTTACGCACACTTCACGCTTATCACATGCCTGTGCGGAAGTATAATTACTTGTTCCCCTTTTGCCGTCGCCCCTATGGTTACACCTCACCCCACTGTGAGGAATGCCCCTCGGGAATCCTCCATTAAGAGCTTTTTCACGAATAAGCGTTTTCTTCCCTTTCAGCTTTGTTCTCCCAACATCGTTATCCCCCCCCAACGGTTTAACTGATATGCCCTGCATGGGGGTGCCTCCCTGGGTGTATCTACTCCCCATGTGTGATTTTCGCGTGTTCACCTTGCCAGTGATTCCTTCGCTTGGGGGGAAATTTACCTCCTCCTGTTTGTCACCAGGAGAAGCACCGTCCTGGCCTTCCTCCCCGTTGTTGCAAGTCCTTCCCGTTTCCTCACCCTCGTGCACAAAAACGACACCCAAGTACTTCCTTAAATATTTTTTTACAGAGTCTTCTGGACTCCACCTCCTGAGGGTTGGTCTCCTTGTAACTTTGTTCTGATCAACTGTGTCTCCGTTACACCGGTTGGAAATTGGCCCATCCTTCTTCTCCGCTTCCTTCTTCTTCTTCTCCTCCTCGTTCATCTGAATGTACCCGTTATTTCCCCTTAGATTAGTATTTTTTTCTTCCCCTTCTTGACCCTCACCGGGGGGGACTCCCAAATGTGTTTTATACCTCTCCCCCATATCGAGTGCCACATTTCGATTAGCGCCTAGAAAGAATCCATCACTCTCCAGGCTTTTCCTTTTTTGCAAAATATTTCTCAATAGTTTATATTTTGTGTAGTCCTTCATTTTCCTTCCGCTGAATTCTTCTTGCCTTTCCTTCTCCTGGTCGTTTTCTGCGCTCAAGTTGGGAGACCCCTTCAGCGTTGCTTCACGTCTTGGCTTGAGCTTGTCGACGCCCTGCTTGCGGTTAGCGCGGCGGTTCTTTCTAAGCGGCGTGTTGCTGGACTGGCCATTGCTAAGCGGCGCTTTACAGGTGTCTTCTTTCCTGTGTGGCCCCCCCTTGACCGCTTCCCCCAATTTGCGTTGCGCCCCTTGATGGATCGTCAACTCATTTGGACCTCTACGATCCGTCTTCCCACTTTTCCAAAAAAGGCTAACATCCATGTGGGCATTTCTGAAGGGACAAACTGTAGGTCTTTCCTTGGAGTGATTTTTTCCTCCGCTTGTTAATTCTCCCCAGGAGGTAACGCAGCTTAAGTGGTTGCTCACCCCTCTTTGTGCATTTGCCTGGTCCCGCTTCGGGATTTTCCTAACACGGCATGAATACACTGCAAAGGTGTAAGGATTCAAAAGGCAAACAACTTTATCCTTTAGCAAACCAAAGCGTTCCTCACGTGGAAGCAGAAAAGGACAAAAGCGTATACTTTCAAGCAACACGTTCCTGTACAGGTCAACCATTTTGACTCTCCTACTTTTGGCGCAGCTAAAGGAGCACAAGTGATAGCTGTAGCGGTTGCTACCACTCGTGTTATGAATACCCTCCCTCACTGCGACGTAGAACAAGTTGTCGTAATTTGGGACCAAATTTACATGAACAATGGTGCACTCAAAATGGAGGCACCTGAGGTACCTCAAATCGACCTTTTCATTTCCCCCTACGTGGATTCTAAACAGATATATGCACCGTTCAGTTGCGCACAACAGGATATTCCTTGCGTTGTTCAGGACTAGCCAACTGATTTGTTCCTCCCGAGGTGTCACTTCATTCATCCCTCCACCGTTCCTTCGTTTGGCCACTCTCCAATTAGGTACCACTTTGCCAATTGAGCATATGACTTCGTTTAGGTTCTCTTTCTTGGGACCCTTTTTCTCTTCCTCTTCTCTTCCTACCAGTGAGTTTTTACCCCGCATGTTCGGGATGTTGGGGATGTTGGAAATGTTGGGAATGTTCTGAGTGCTGCGAACGTTCTGGGTGCTGCGAACGCCCCTAACGCTGCTAACTCCACTAACGCTGCTAACGCCCCTCCCCCCTGCTGCGGCAAACTCCCTCAGGCGAACCTTGTTAATCACTTTGGCCCCTCCGTCCGAAAGGGCGAAGAAGCACAAACCACCCCTCGCCGTCCCGCATATTAACACCCCACTTGAGAGGAACACAAAGGATGAAATGGGTCCCTCCGTTAAAGTCAACACCTTCACAGGGGAGTTATACTGAATTAAACTCATTTTGTACAGACCCCTTTCTACATTGTAAAATAAATTATCAGTGTCTAACGTGAAGCACTTTATCTTCTGCCTGTTTTGATAAATTGAGCACATCTCATTGGAAATAAAATTGTGAAGAATCATCTCATCATTTGTGGTTCCCAACACGAGGGTGTAAATATCCAGCAGGCAAGAAGCACATATGGTCCTTTTACTCTCCTTGCTATTCAGGGTTGGACTCTTCTTAACGGAGGAAGAACATAACCCTACAGATGATTCCTTTCCCTTCTTCTCAGTACAGCTACGTGTTGAGTTGTTTCCTCCCATTTGGACGCCACTCCTGCTACTAGGGAGACTTCCTCTAAATGAATTTAGGGATCCCCTCTCCAGAAGCGTACAATCGGATGTCCCTCTCGTGGTCGACAATCTGCTGCTACCAAAAGAGGGAGAGTCTACACCCCCTGAGCAAAATATGTCAACCGATTTAGATGCCTCATAATTGGGCATCCCCAAAAAATGTAACACCCCCGAGGAGCTCAGTACCACTAGCCAATTTTGATGAGTAAAAATTGAGACAATCCCGTCGGAGGTAATCTTCCTTAAATGCTCTACCCTGTGGGGTCTTCTAAAATCTACGATTATGATTATGCCTCGTTTGGACCCCACCACGAGGATTTTTTTTCTTCGTGGGGGGGCCTTCTTCACGCTTCTCCGTTTTAGGGGGTTCACTTCTGAGTTACTGTTTCGTTCACCATGTTGGACTCCCTCCTGTAGCTTCAAAACAACATCTATGTCGTCGTCCTCGTTTACACACAAACAGGTGACAACCGCGACGGCACTAATTTCATCCCCGAAAAAATTGTCAAACTGATTAGTCACGCATTTTCTCATGTCAAGCTGCTCCTCGTTCGTTAATGGACCAACATTGGGTGAATTTCCCTCCTCCCAGATTGTCCGTTCCCCAACTGAGCCGTCTGCCAATACTGGGAACCCCCTATGCGATTCATCTCTTTTTATTTCCCCTTCCCCTGAGAGGTCACACAAACGTAAGCCATTCACAAATAGGTCCATCGAAAGGAAAGAAAAAAAATGGAGACCCTGCTCTGCTCTGGAAAAACTGCCATCATTTAAAAAGGAGGCACTGCTAACACGTTCACTCCTCAGCCTTTCGTAAAGGACGCCATTTTTCATCACGTAAGCCAACATGTACTCCCCGTTGTATATGCACACGTTATTGTCAGTCGGTACGGACACTCTAAATTCCGTTAGCACCCTGTTGGACCTTTTTCTCTCCTTCACAAATGGGATTACAAACGCTATGTCATAATGTGGATGTTCCCCTTTTCTGCGCTCTTCCACCTGCACGAAGTTTGCGGCACCCGTCATGGTTATCTTCCTAAAGTAGGACTTCTCAGGAGTAGCCCCTTTTGCCCTTCGGTTGGCAATTATGTGTGCGTCATTTCTTGCGCGCTTTTGCCTGAACAGCCGGAAAGCACTGCTCCCCCCCGTGGACGCCCTTCTGATGAGATGTCTCTCAAGCTTTGTGATGGCATCCCCACGGCTGCCACGGTTGACACAGTTGCCATCATCATCATCATCGTCGTCGTCATTTTCTTCTTCTTTTTCTTCTTCTTCCTCCGCATTCTGCCTTCTTCTCCGTTGCGCCGCTTCGTAACGCCCCTCTGCCGCCTTCACCACGCACACGCTGCTCCTCCTGAGACGTACCCCCCTGTCGCGGCAGCTCTCCACGGACAGAACCAAACAGACTAGCTTACCAGCCCACTTGCACAGAAGGAAAATTTCCCCATCGTTTAAAAACTCTAGATCGAGAAAGTGTTTCTTCTTTATCTTTATTTTGGCTAAAATTTTAAAGTTGTGCTTGTCCCATAGGTATATTCTCACATGGCTGTTGCTCTCCTCTGCGCTCAGGACAGTTCTGCCTCTTTCTCTGCACCTGACCAGGGTCACCTGAAAATTGGGCAAGACGAACGGTGCGGGCAATTCGATTACGGGTTACACTCCAGGTGTGGCATTTCCACATAAACAAATTAGCAAAACGTACACGCGATGAAAACGAAAAAAATTGAGCCAAATTATGCTAAACCCATTTTTTGCTCTTTTTTTTTTTTTTCGCTACCTCATTCAGGTGTTGCGCAAAGATGGACTGCACTCGGTCCAGCAGATCGTACACCACAACCAAATTGTCAACAGGGTAGATAACCTTTCTATTGGCGAACTTGAGAATGTTATTTCTGCCCCCACAGTACCCGTGCACGTATTCCGGGGTGAATTCGATTCCCTTCGCTGCATCATTTCCTAAGGGGGCTACTCCAAATTCCATTGAATGCTTCGCGAATTGAGCGCTTCCTCTTTCTGCACAGGAATTTTCGGCCACATTCGTTTTGCATGCTCCACTTTGTTTCTCCCAACGAAGGGCGCCTTTTCACTCTTCAGCGCAGTTGGTTAATTTGCTTGGCGTTGCAACGTTGGTAGGCTTGCGGTGGGGATGTTCAAAAAAATTAAACACACATAAATAGGTATACACCCGTGTGTGTATTTATATGCGTGTATTCCGCTTGGTTTATTTCCTCTGCCTTACTCTTTCTTACCGTGTGATTTTTCTCCCTCACCAGTATGGGGCCACGCTAATGTGCGCCTTTTCCAAAGTGTATGCACAGGGGTTAAACAGCATGTGTGTGAAGAGCTGTTCTGTTACATTTTTTCGTTTGGCGTCCCCGAGTGTTTACGTGTGTGCAAGCTTTTTTTTTTTTTCGTTCTCTCTCTGGTCAGATATTTCGCTACCTACACTGCAAAAATGGCACAATTTGCCTGAACAGTCAGGTAACTTTTTTTTTTTTTTTTTTTTTTGAAGCCAATGGCTCAGAAGGGGAAAACGCCAAGCAGGGCACGTTTAAACTTTGAAAGAAGAGGAGCGCGTGAGTCTCAAATGTGCGCGGCTAAACTGCTGTACGACTATATTCGGATAGGCGCACACCTCGGGGGAAGAGACGCCCCTGCGCGAGACGTAACTGCGTCGCCGCTGTACGAGTTCCCCACGCGGTGTAGCTATGGGACGGGACGCTTCTCAATCATGTGGCACGACTTGGGGCCACTCTGATCGATCGTTTGGTATCCCAATGGGGTGTTTAACGGGGCAATGGTAGGAAAAATGCCAAATGGGGAAATGGTCACGTTTGGGGCACCTTCGTGGGGTTAACGGAAAAAAGGGGCAAAGAAAAGGGGCACCAAAAAGGGGAAACAAAAAAGAGAAGACGAAATGGGGGAAACAAAAAGGAGAAGACGAAACGGGGGAACCAAAAAGGGCAGACGAAACGGGGGAACCAAAAAGGGCAGACGAAACGGGGGAACCAAAAAGGGCAGACGAAACGGGGGACACAACTAGCAGTCCTTCCGGGCGACTGCGGCGCGCGGCTGCCCCCCCCGCGTCAGTCCTTGACCAGCTGCAGCGCGTCCGCCAGGAAGGACTGCGAGTTGTGGAGCTGCGTGGCGCCGAGCAGAAAGGAAATATTGTACCGCTTGCTCAAGTACTGCAGGTCGCGGTACTCCTCGTAGGTGGCCCCCCCGATGAAGAACACGATCATGGAGTTGACTCGCTTATTCACATTCGGCTCGATGTTGAGCAAGTTGGTCGTCGTGTACGTGTGACTGTCCAACTTACATTTCATCAAATCTTCAATGAGGTAATAAATGTACGATTTGTGTAGCGTAAAAACATTGGAAGTCCCTTTTATCGTTCTCGTTATCGTCGTTTTTGCAAAGTCTAAAAAAGTCTGCTCTTTGAATAGCTGATTATTCCTCGCTTCTTCATTTGCATACATTAGTAAGGCATCTATCAGTAGCACTTGATCTTTGTCTATATTCCTTTTGGTCAATTCCGTTTTTATCATCTCCACTTCTTCTTCATCCTCATACTTAAGAGAATACAACAAAGACAACCGTAACACATCATAATTAGTGTACGTATCATTTCTGATCGTCTCGATGACTTGCTTGAAGTGTTCACTTTTTTTGTAATAAATGGCTATGGACTGTTCTAACTCGGAGATGTAAAATAGTTGTCTCTTCTCTACAATTTCGGAAAACTTGTGAAGGATATTCACATGCTTAGTAACATTCCCAGATAGCTTTTTATAATTTGGATAGATCTCTATAAACTTTTGGATATCATCTATGGATTCTAAGTTACTTTTTTTAGATGTCTCCTCTTGGTATACATCTACATAAGTTTTGACTGCTTTTCCGAGATCTCCAAAATTATCAAACAAATGCTCATTGTAAAAATCGTCATACATACATGACATCACTATTTGAGATTCTTCTGAGTTGTTTCCCAAATTTATTTTGTTGTTCTCTATACCGATGAGTTCATGTAGCATTGCTTGGTAGGTCCACTGGGTTAGCAGCGGAGTGATGGGATCTTCTCTTCTATCCAGAATTATCATATAACAGCAGTTCCCCTCAGTTCCCATATTCACAGGCTGATTCCCGATGATACTATTAAATTGGTAGTTACTATGTTCTCCCTGCTGACTAGCCATTTTTATCTGTCTCTCTACCTCTCCATTGTACCTTTCGTATGAATCCAATACGGCAGAAAAAACAGACTCATTTCTTAGCATCTTAATTTTTAACAAATCAATTATGTGCTTACAAATGGGAGAGTTCCTATTGTAGATGATATCAGGTACTTGCTTAACGGAGCAGAGAAGGGAGAAAACTCCATCCACTATTCTTTGGACGACTTGATTTTCAAACAGAGCAAAGCTGGAGTAGTTGCTCACATCATCATCGACAACAGTGCTGGCGTTGTAATCACTACTATTTTGAAAAAGTTGTGCATTGGAGAAACCATCCTTGTTTCCTTCCCCAATTTGTCCAAATTCATCTATTGTAAGCTTATCATATTTATTTCTAGCTTCCCCTAGGTTGTACTTACCATCAGACCAAAGCATACCTTGTGTATTTTTCACAAAAGGGCCTTTCTTTTTCCTCCTGTTCCTACCTCTATCTCCCATGGAAAGGCAATGCTTATCATCATTTTTGTACAAAAAAGACGTGTAGTCAATATTTAGGGAAAACAAATTATCATGAAGGACATACGCATCTATGTAGTACTCCATGATATTTTTTACGACTTCGAATTCATCCGCCTTGGCTAGCTTCTCCGTGTACCTATCACTCAGGACATTGGTGAAGAAGAGATAATACTCTAGGAATATTGGCCTCCTCAACTCCTTCATTAACTTTAGGATATTTGTATGTGTTGGCCTTAACAGGAAAATAGCCTTCAGATGCTTCAGGTTTTTTATTTTGTAATTCTTGAAGTCAAACTTGTCACTTTTTCCACCGCTACTCGTTGCATCTTCGAAAATGTTATTGTCGTTAAAATTCAACGTGAGGAAGATCTCCTTTTCTAGGATGTAGGAGTGTGAGAAGATGAGCGAAATGATCGTCTTCGTCTCGTCGTCCAGGATCAGCACTTTGTAACCCTTCACTCGGTGTATGATCAGATTCAGATACTCCTCGTAGATCTGCACTAGGCTCTTAAACACGTACGGGTTGATCTCCATTTTGGGGGCGGGGTGGGGGCAACGCCAAACATGCAAGGTCACGCGTCACGAGTGGTGCGTTGTATGCAGCACGCAGCTTAAGTCAGGCAGCTTACGTCACGCAGCTTACGTCACGCAGCTTAAGTCACGCAGCTTTCACCGTGCAGCTTTCGTCCAGCTTGGTCCCTCCGGACGAGCTTCATCGAGTGACCCACATCGGGCTGCACCTTCCGGAGGGCCTTCCTCAACTGGGGTGAATAGCCACACGGGCATACTCCTCATGCCCGCTATTACTATTAGCACGATCACGCTTCGTGTGGTCTGCTCGTCCCTTTCGCACTGGCCTTTTTTGCATTGTACTGTTTTGCGTTTTTTTTCTGATCAGGCCAGTCGGCTCGTGCTACGGTATGTCCCTCTAAAACT
>NC_020408.1:160807-180709 GCF_000321355.1 Plasmodium cynomolgi strain B
TTTTTTTTTTTTAACACGCACTGGTGGCGCTTTCCCTCGGGTCGCGCAAACCGCTTCGAAGATGAACAAAAAAGGAAAACGACGCTACAGAAACGATTTCCTCCCCACAGGTAGGATTTTCTCTTTTTTTTTTTTTTTTTTTTGCATCACTTTATCCCACATGGTGTAAGTCCTCCCTTTTAGCGCGGCTTCATCACTGCTGCATTTTTGTGGGGGGATTCCCTCACTCCCCCCCCTTTGTATGTTGGGGAATGAAAACTAATTTGAAGCGCGACATACTGCTGGTCGGGGAAGTACCCCATAGCGGCGTGGGGAGAGTCGCCAAGGTTAACTCCATTTCGGTCTTATGTGAATTCCTACTACGGATTAACCAATAGTTGATAGGCGAAGGAGCGCGTGGCGCTAACAATTTGAAGAAGGTTGGGCAAGTTGAAGGACGAAATGGGCAGGCACAGTGGGGGGGAGACGACGGGTAAGGACAGAATACTAGGACAGGGCCGGGGCAGCAGGGGAGAGGATGGGCGGGGACAACGGTGAAGCTTACTGGGCAAAACGGCTCCCCGCCGCGTATCCTCGCCGCGTATCATGGCCGCTTATCATGGCCGCCTATCCCCGGTGAAGTACCATGTCAACCAGGTACGGCGTGCCGCGCAAGGCGTACTCGTAGCAGATGCACACGTCTTGGCTCACCACCTGGCGCAGCGCGGTCAGCACATTCCTCTGAATTTGTGAATTGGTGGCGCCCATCCCCTCCACCGCCTCCCAATGTTGACATAAAAAAAAATGAAAAATCTTCAAATACTCTGTGCTCACACTGTCCAAAACTCTTCCGGAATTTTCCCCCAAGTGAATGTCCAAGAAAAAGTGGTGAAAAGTGTGCAGACTGATAAGCAACATGGAAAAAAAATTGTAAGAGTTTTTTTTTTTTTTTTTTTTTTTCTTCTTCCTCCTCCCCATCTTTGCACACACTGTACACATAGGAAATAATTTCCAACGCACGGCACATAATTGTGTAAAAATTATCAAACAGGAAAGTCTGACTTATGGAGGTTAAGATGAATAAAAGATGAACTGCATAAGACAGTCTTTGCTTCGTTTTCCTTCTCCACTTGGCAAAGGCGTTATTAAAGCAAGAACGTAAAAGTTGCTCGTCATATATTCCCGCTTTATTCATATAGGATAAAATGCTCAACACGTTCAGGTCGTTTAACTGACTCGACTTAAGTCGCTTGCTTATTATGTAAAATAGACCTACGTCATGTATATTCAATCTAGCATAGCTGATGTAAATGCTACAGAGTAACCTTGCATCGAATGAATTCTCCCGATTTACTACCTTGTCTGCTATCATTTGAACGAGTTTTATCTTTGCTTCGTAGCACTGGATGTCGTCAGTCATGCTCATGTAGTTGAGTAGCGACCCCAACGAGACCAGGTTGAAGTTTGGTGCACCCGCTGTTCTGCTATGAGTATCTGCTATTTTCCTATAAGTATCTGCTGTGTTGCGACTCGCCCTGTTTATAATCCCAACCGATTCCCCCCGTCTATACTGCTCTGATATGATCCTCATGAGCACTTCTATGGATTGCTTATCCAGGCACTTGAAATGGATCAGTCCATTCACAAGCTTGGTGATATTCACAGGGGAGAGTTCCTTTAACTTCTGCTTATCCGCTACGCTCCTCTTCACGCATTTAATGAAAGCTCTCCATATGTAGAAGGCCATTGGTTTCTTTTTCTCCTCCTGGAGATCGTTTCTCTCATTCTCATCAGTGTGATCACTCAACCGAGATTGGCTACCTCCATTCCGTTCGAAAAAGCGAATCCGCAAGACCTCCTCACCCAGATACCCCTTCCCCATACAGTTCGAAAAGAAGAAACTAACAAAATAAGCGTCGTAGGAAAAATCCAATTTTGTAAAAATATTTAGGACATTGCTCAGGACGATCAGATCGACATCCCTACATTTGCTAATTAAGACAGTTAAGGCACACAGGAGCTTCATGTCCCCAATGCGATGCTCGTGATATACATTTGCTAAATGACTTAATCGTTTCAGGAGGGAGCGTTTGTTTCCATCGTCTGCATCATTTTGCTTCTTCACTGGAAGGACATCCAGAACGGCGCGCTCCACCAACCCGTCCGTAATAAGCAGCAATGACGAGATGATACCCCTCACACGGTGGCTACATTTGGTTTTTATGTCCTCCTCTCCTGAGGACCCCATTTGTTTATAAAAAAAGGTTACGGCATATGTCAGCTTGATTAACTCCTCAAGGGTGAGGAACGTATGTCTCTCCTCGGGCTTCTCATTCGTGGAAAGGACGAACTTGATCGTTGTCGCTTTTGAGTTGCAAAAAAGGGAAATGCTCCGAAGAAGACATACCCTTTTGACCTCCTCCTCAGGCCAATGCTCCTTCCCGAAATTCTTGAAGTCGTAGCAGTTAAGGCTAACAAGTTCAGTCGAGTCAACATCGAAAGATACATCATACGTCCTCACTACGTGGTCATATATTTCTATACAATCGGCATGCCATTTTTTGCTACACAAAACGGTTAAGCTGTAAAGCAGGGAGGTGCAACTTCGCCAGAATAGCTTGTCCTTATCAAGTGTGCCCTTTTTAATTTCACTTTTTGAATACGCGAGGATAGCATTCACTAAAGTGGTGTGCTCCTCTGTGAATCTATCCGAAGGGGAGTCTTTCTTGTGACTCAACAGACGCTTATTCATCGTCACAAGTTGGTACAGCACTTTGGCCAAATCGCCCAGGTGGATCGCGCCAGGTGGGGATATGCGGCCCGGTTGTCCCGTTGAAGATGCTGCCGATCTACCCTCATCATCCGCAACATGATCACTCTCTCCATGTTTGCTGCGGACTCCTCCTTGCATGGCTGCCCACTCACTGGTGGGTCCACCTTCCCCCGGTTCTATCGCATCACAGTTCACTCGGAACAGTCGAGAGGAAAACCGTTTAATCAGATCATTCGTGGTGTCCTCGCCCACCACAAAGGGGTCAACCATTCTCAGTCGAAGCAGAGCGATTACCAAGTCGTTCATTTCCCTCAGTTTGAAGGAGGCCGATTTTGTGCGAAGTCCCTGGGCGAGCATTCCCAATACGTCTCTACACACAGCGGGGATGTCCTCAAATTGGTTTCCCTCACAGGTGTGTATCCTCGTGTCGCCTACCCTATCCCCCTGCATGCGCATGTAGTAGTCTGAACACATGAGGAAGAGCCTTAACAACTCGTTCGTCGTGCCTCCACTCCAGGTGATACTCCCTCCGCGACGCATACCCCTTCTATCCCTCCTGTTAATCTCATGGAAGTACTTCATCAAAACCGTTTTATACAGATCCTTGTTGCTCACTTGTTCGCTCAGTTGGAGAGCTCTACTCAGGGGGGTTCTACTCATTAGGGTGTACATACGGCTGAGCGTTTCTCCGATGTGTTTTTCCTCCACCGTATTGGCCATAATGCTGTTTCTTTTACTCTCCACGGGGGTCCATTTGTGCAATTTTCGGACTGACTTGTTCAGGCGGTTTGGGGGTTCGACTGGGGCTTCGATTGGCGCTTCGATAGGCTCTTCGATTGACGCTTCGATAGGCTCTTCTATTGACGCTTCTATTGACGCTTCGATTGGCGCCGCATTTTGCGGGGAGCCCTTGTCCCTATTCGACGCCGCCCCGCAGCGCAGTCTCCCCGACGGGGACACCAAATCATCTTTCCAGCTGCTCACATTCAGTAAAGAATATAACTCCCTTTGCAGTCTAACCAAATGTCGCAAGCATTTTTTCCCTTGACTCGTGCTTGTACCGTTGCATGCGTCGCCTTTCCCTACGGCTGTCCCGACAAACGATCGGCCAGCTGATCTACGTGTACAGACAAACACATAGTAGCGCATATTCTTCCCCCTTTTAATCCCGAGGACCCCTTTGGAGAGCGCACACGCGGCTTCAATCATGTTACGCGTTGGTTTGCATCCTTCGGGGAGTCTCCACGGCGTTGTAAAGCGGCGGCGTTGTAAAACGGTGACGTTGCGAAGAGGCTACGTTGCGACGATGCTACGTTGCGACACTATAATGATGAAACGCTACACTGACGCAACGCTGCTATGCCGTCTGATGCGGTTCCCTTTTTCCCCCCTCTCGGACTGGCGAAGGGGCCGCACGGAGACGATACGCGTATCGCGCGAGTCCTCGAAAGGTGACATACGCGGGGCTTCCCACTCCGGGGCGAATCTCTCAACCGCGGCTTTCCCTGCAGAAAAAAAAAATATACATACATACATACATACATACATACGTACGTACATACATACATACATACGTACATACATACATGCATACACAACAGGGGTACTTGCATACACGTGCACTGCTCCACCACGTGATGGGGCGAAAAAAAAAATCCTTCGCCTTTTCCTTTTTAAGCATTTGCAACTGTGCTCATTCCACCTACCGCCGCATGAATCGCGCAAGTTTGCACGCCGCCATGTTGCGCCCTACTCAATAAGGGAATGCCAATTGGGTGACCTCGCCGCGTTGGTACCTTCTTCGATCCAACCATCCTGTCAGTTTGGCCAAGCGGATTAAATCTATCTCCTCCCCCTCTCCATTTGAGCTGTTCCATTCCGCTGCTTATATGTACCCGTCGTGACGGAGTACATACGAAAACTCACCATTTGACTAGACCTTCATGAGAACTGTGAAGACTCCCCACCGAGAAGAGCAACCAACGTGACAGGTGAGATCATCCCGCTTTGCCCTGAAACCATGGAGGACATAACGAAGAAGAAAAAAAAAAACCAAAGTGACCATGGAGACTTTCCAAAAGGAACACACCTCCGTGTTGCAAAAAAAAAAAACAGACGTGTACATAACGTCAGGGAAGCCAACAAAAATTTACTACGACAGAGTAATTGAGGTTCTTAATAGTGGCACCAAGCAAGTGGAGCTGGTCATCGATGGAGACAACAAGCAGGCAAACCATCCATGTAGACCATCCGGGGAGGACCAAGTCTCCATTTATGCTGTTGGGACAAACATCCTCAGAGCATCGTACGTCTTGCAGGATGTTATAAAATTTTATTGTTCTTTTATAAAGAAGGTACAACAAATGGCCAAGAAGGATAAAAAGCCAAAGGTTGTTGATGTTTTTTCTTTTTTTAAGATTGACGTTAAAAGCAAAACGCTACATATGAATGATACCGTGATATCGAACACGTACACGGTAAAGGAAGAATTCCTGGAGGACGACTACGATGCTGTGATAGCCTTTGCGAGGCAGCCTTACGACCCTACTTTGCACAAGTACAGAGAGGTAGGTCTCGTTTTGGCATACTTCCCGCGCGAGGGGGGAGCCTGCGCCAGTTTTTTTGGCGCCACAAGTAGCGCCGCACTAGCACCACACCAACACCACACACCCGTTTGCACCACGTAACGGGCTGTATCACTTTACACCACCTTGCGCCGCTTTTCTTCCCATGCGCAGAGGACCAAGGAGCGAAGAGTTACCGGAGTTGTCATCTCGATAAAGAAGAATCCCGCCATGTTGTAGATAATGCTCGCCCGTATGAAAACCCATTTCGTTCATTTTTGCTTTTAAAATAATTTTTTTTGTTATTTCTTTTTTTTTCTGTATATTCCGAGGTGAGAGGGTGAAGAGTCCCTACAGGTGATTCTCGTCCAGCGTGCCCACACGTATAAAGGCAACTCCCGAATGCGGCTCCTGCTGCTTTTTTTTTTTTTCCCCCTCCATTGTTACTCGCACGGGAGAAATAACGCGCAAAGGGGGATTCCACCGTTCAGTCTCACCACAAACGAACGATTCAAACCCTCGGGACAAATAAGCGCAGCGGTTAGGCGGTGACGACACCTTCGCTTAACTAAACATGAACAGTTCGTACTTTATTTAAAATCGATGTTGCATTGGGAAAGTGACTACGCTGAGCTGAGTTCTAACGAATGGAAATATAATGCTCCTTCGCCTTTTATTTAAAAAGGCTACCTTATCTGTATTTTTTGTGACGAGATCGCAATGGTTTGGCGTGATCCGTCAGTTGCACACACGTATGGGTGATCGGCGCGTGTAGTGTAGGAACTGTTACACCTCAGTGGGGAAGGAACCGACGTCCAACTCACTTCGCCAAAAAAAGGGACCAATGTATTACCAAAAAGAAATAGTCAAATTGATTGAACAGAAAAGTAAACTTGAGAAGGGGAAGCGCAGTGGTAGGTACGTGCTGCTTCGCTTCAAACGGGAAGTTAGGGAGTCCCTTTTTGGGGAACTCCTCTGTAAGGTTGGCTTGGATGGAGGGGTCACCAGCCCCGCCCCAGGACAGAAGTTAATCGGTGCTCCTGCGCTTGGAATCGTTGATGCTTCACGCGGAGACCCCCCAAAGGAGCGCATACCAAAGGACCGCATACCAAAGGACCGCATACCAAAGGAGCGCTTACCAAAGGACCGCATACCAAAGGAGCGCTTACCAAAGGACCGCCTACCAAAGGACCGCTTACCAAAGGACCGCTTACCAAAGGACCGCTTACCAAAAGTGCACCTGCTAAAGAGAACCATACAAAACTTCCACAATGTGCGCCACCTGCTCGGGCGCAACGACCCAGTCTATGCGGACCTAGCGCGGGTGTTCTCGCAAAAATTACAGGCAAGGGAAGATGAGACACTTCACCGTCTCGAAGAGGACGAATCGAATGGTCCAAATAGCCGATATGACCAAGTGGAGTATCTCCCCAGTGAGCATATCCAACGGGGCAACGACACGTTAGACATAGTAGACCTAATGCACCTCTTCAATTTTTACACTTCCATTGAATGGCACCGATTCAATTTCCTAATTCTCATTTTAAGGTGCATAATCAGGATGGGAAGTATGGCCAACACCAATCAGGAGATGTGTGCTAAGTTTCTAAAGTCCTGTGTTAATCTGAGGATTGAAATAAAGAAATTTTTGAAGTCACAAAAAGGAGGATCCATTTTTAGGCTACACAAGGAGACTATCCATTGGGGTAAGTTTAACCACTTAGGGTTAATACCAAACAGAGTCCCTTCTATCCGTGTGTCACCTTATGAGGTGAAACGACTCAGCAGGAGGTCTTCCCCCAGGTGGGGATATTCATCAAAGGGGATGTACAATACGATCAAGTCATGGAAGAGGAGAGGGAAAAATGCACTCATATTGCTTCCCACATCTGGGAGGAGAATCCACCACTTTGAGGAGACCTACGCTAAATGGATAAAAAGAAAATTCAAATTAGAAATGGAGGTGTGCAATGGGTTGATAGAGCAGTGTGCTTATCTCGTTTTAGGAGGATGGGGACAGCTGAACGGTGCACACATGAAGTGCGTAGATGTGAAGTGCGTAGACGTGAAGTGCGTAAAGATGTTACGTCGAGGGGGGCTCTACCTAAACGGGGGTGACTCGTTAAAAGCCCAACTGACGGATTACATAAATGCCAAGTGTGAGTATCTCCCACCGGATGAGCTCCTAACCGCTGTGGACTACTTGACGAAGGCGAGAGAAGAAGCGAAAAGGGGAACAAAGGTAGACCCCAAAGCTAGGACAACCAAACTGACGAGAGCGATCACTCGGATAAGCCAACACCTGTGCAGTGCTATTCAAAAAGGGACAAATGAATACACCGTGGAGGAAGTTTGCAAAGTGTTATCCTTGTGCGCGAGGAACAGACATTACGATGAGAATCTCCTAGATGGGATCACTGCATTTATTGTGGACAATTTAGACCAAGTCAGCTCGAGAAGACTCACCCGAGTGGCCATAAATATGCATGATAAGTTGGGGTACACACGGAATGAGTTGCTGTTGGCGATTGTGAATCGGTACAGCCCGCCTCGCCGGAGGGGCGCATCGCGGGGGGGCACTCGTTGGGAAAGGAGCGGCATGACGAGGGGGAAAAGGACTGAAAAAACGTCGATGGATAAGACTGAAAAAACGTCGATGGATAAGACTGAAAAAACGTCGATGGATAAGACTGAAAAAACGTCGAGGGATAAGACTGAAAAAACGTCGATGGATAAGACTGACAAACCGTGGAGGGGTAAGATCCACGCGATGCGGCAGGAGGGGAACCCCCCACCAGAAACACTCCCTCGTAGGAACTTCCAAAACGTAAAAATCAGCCAACTCCTGCGGTTCGTGACGGTCCTCATCAAAAACGACATACACCTGGATGAGGAGTGGACGGACTACTTCCTCTCCCTGATCAAAGGAAAATTCACATATATCAGCAGAGGGGACTTTCCCTTACTCTGCTACGCGATGCTGCACATGCAGTCGAGGGAGATCATCCTCAATTTTTTCAACCCATCCAGTAGGTACCATATATATAAATATTTTCCCATGGATGAGCTAGCCAAGTCACTCCGTTTGACTCCCCTCATTCAGATTGTGCTTCTCCTCAGTATGCACATACATCGCCACAATAGGAGGACTTTTTTTTGTTTTTTTTTCAACGTGCTGAAGAAGTTTTGCCTTCAGAGTGACATTCCACACGAAAGCGCACAGGAGGAGGAATGCAGTCATGGAGGTGCCTTCACAGGTATGTCTTCCTCCCCCCACGTAGAGAACGACCAAAGTGGAAAAAACGTAAAACCCGAGTTAAGTGTCTATGTGCACAATTTAAACGTCTACGAAAGGGGGAACAACAATAAGTATGACAAGAAAAAAAAGCAACACGTACAGAATCAAATTGCAAAGATACCCATTCCAACCTGTGAGCAAATGAAAGAAGAAATAATCCCATTCATAAAATTAACTCCACCGGATTACCAACTCGATGTCATTCTCGACGAAACTGATGAGTTGAGCTCCAATCACGGGGGAAAGACAACGCGTGTGTACACTGTCACCACGCCAGGTGGAGCCGCCCCTCCTAACCAACAGAACAGCGTGAAGGAGAATTGCCCTCCTAGAGTGACTTCTCCCCGTGGAGGAGAGAGCACCCATCGTGGAGACTCACTCGGAGACACAAATCACCCACATCTTGTCGTAACATGCAACACAGTGGCCACTGCGGGGGCTTGGAGAGATACCCCTGCGAAGGGCCTCCCAAGGCAACCCCCCCTACGAGAGAACAACTTACCAAGTGATAGCGGAGGAAGAACGGAATCCCCTTTGCGTGAACCCCCCATGAAGAAACAAACATACCATGAAAGCGACTACTTCGAAAACGTAGCCAACGCGCGAAACGTCCTTTGGGCAATACAGATTGTACTTCTACACCTTGCGGAGGAGCACCCGAATGGTTGTCTCGAAGATGGCTCGGGTAGACGATGCTTGTCATCCCGACTGAACGAGCTAACCCTTTCACAGCTATCCCTGTTGCACAGGACATATGCGCTGTGCTGCTCCTACATCGATTCTTCCCTCAGTGAGCAGAGGAGCTTAAACAACGAGAGGGTCGTTTCTTCTTCCAGGTTCCACAAACAGGTCCTCTCCATCCTGGCGCAGGTGGTATGGAAAGAAAAAGAAGCGGAACAGCAGAGCATCGGCGGTGCATCCGTGATGTAATCTCCCTCCGCGTAATCCAAGCATGTACGCTCGGTACTTACGTCCGCCACTTACGTCCGCCACTTACGTCCGCCACTTACGCCCGCTACTTACGCTCGCTACTTTACGCCCTCCACTTTACGCCCTCCACTTATTCCCCCCTCTTTGCAGACTCCCCAAGGCGAAATCATAAGCGAGCTGGTCCATCACCCCTTCCAAGTGGACATATGCCTCAGGAGGAAGTGCTGCTAAGGAGGTGTCCCCCGTGAAGACGAAGGAGAATACTCACCACCCCATTCACAGGCATGTCATTTATGAACGAATGCCCATTGACAAGCATCACAGTTCTAAAGTAAAATCATCGAAAATGGGAGGAGGAGAAAAAGGGGTCTGTTAAAAAAAAAAAGATTCATCACACAGTTAAGAGGTACTTAAGAGGTACTTGAGAGGCACTTGAGAGGCCCTTTTTTGGCGCATGTGCTCGCTGATCCAAAGGGTGCTCTGGAGGTGACCAGTTGGGAGAAGCCAACCGCCTCCCAAGCGGCCTCTCTGCGCTACCCCACGCCTCTCTACGCTACCCCCTACTTTTCCGTTTCTTTTTGTCCTGATTTAGACGTACCTCCCCCGGGCTGCTCGATTTCCTTTTGCCCCTCTGTGGAGAGGCACTGCTACCCTCGCTAGTCCGCCCATTTCTGGTGCTGTACGTCCTCTCCGTGGTGCCCGAACGTCTAAAGTTGTAGGGGCGGCTTTTCTTGTGCGGTCGCTCGCTGGTGTGCGCGCCCAGGGGGGTTCGTGTGCCTGGCGAGTCCTCGTCATTCGTCGGGTCGGCCCTTAGCGGGTCGCCGCTCATCGGGTCGTCATTTAGCGGATCGCTGTTCGCCGGGTCGCCACTCACCGGGTCGCCGCTCATCGGGCCGCCACTCACCGGGTCGCCACTCACCGGGTCGCCACTCACCAGGTCGCCACTCACCGGGTCGCCGCTCATCAGGTCGCCGCTCATCAGGTCGCCGCTCATCGGGTCATTCCCTGCGTCTTCCCCCTTCGCCTTTTCAGTTACCTCCGCCTCTTTCACCGCGTCGCTGCGCACCGCATCGCTGAGCACCGCTCCCTCTTCCGCTCCCTCTTCCGCTTCCCCCCCTGACTCAATCAACTGCAGAAACTCCACATTGGAGAGATTCTCCTCGTCCATGAGGTGCACATTAATTTGCCTGCGTGTCCTCTTGAACTCCACCTCGACCCCCTCCTCCGTGTCATCGTAAAACAGATACGACGGAAGTTCGTCCCTGTTTACAAGCTTTTTACTTTTTATTAAAACCTTCTCGATTTCGTTTTGGTTTTCCTCCTTCAAAATGGAGCTGCGTTCTTCCGCCCAGGAGGGGGCTTCTCCTGTCCGCGCTTCATCGCGAGGCACTTTGCCGCTGCCGCGTTGCATTTCGCCGCTGCCGCTTTCGCCGCTTTGCATTTCGCCGCTTTGCATTTCGCCGCCTTCCATTTCGCCGCCTTCCATCACACCGCTTCCCATTTCGCCGCTTCCCATCTCACCGCTTCCCATCTCACCGCTTCCCATCTCCCTCCCCCTCCCCCTCGTCCTCACTCATATACGTGAACTGCGGCACGTGGGGCTTCTCCCGATTGAGAGTCTGCAGATGCGTGTAGAACTCCGAGCCGAAGTACCTCTGATCAAATTTGAGAAAATATTTCAACTCCACCTCTGACCTCTCCATGTAGTAGTTGAGTAGCAGTGGGTTGGTGGACTGCACCGTCACTTGTCCCTTCTGGCTCCTTTGGAAAATATTTTTCAGCTTGTTCTTTCTGTCCTCATCACTGTATATCTTATTAAATAGACCTGCCTGTATGACCTTGTCGTTGATGGCTAGTTTATCCTGCGCCTTTTGGAAAATCAGTTCTTCTACCCCGGAGAGAGTGATGAATCGGAAGACCTTCACGACGTTCTTTTGTCCAATTCGATGGCACCTACACATGGCTTGTATGTCTTGGTGTGGGTTGAAGTCGCTGTCGAAGATGATCACCGTGTCCGCGGTTTGGAGATTCAGGCCTAGACTCCCCGATCGGGTGGACAGCATGAAAATCATGGTTTCGTCGTGCCCCCCGTTTGGCTCGTCCAGCGGGTCACCCTCATCGCAATTCCCGTCCGCGGCTTCTCCCGTGTGGTCTACACCCGCTTTGCTAACGGCGCCGCAAGTCACTCCGTCCACTCCATCCGCGGCTTCTCCCGTATGGTCTACACCCGCTTTGCTAACGGCGCCGCAAGTCACTCCGTCCGCGCCGTCCACTCCGTCCACTCCATCCGCGCCGTCCACTCCATCCACTCCGTCCACCCCATCTACATTATCCACTCCGTCCACTCCATCCGCGCCGCTCGCTTCGCCCACGGCAACCCGGTTGAACTCCTCGATGATCTTCCTCCTCTCGTGCAGGCCAATATTCCCGTCGAGGCGGTGGAAGCGGTGTCCGCGGTAGTCCAGGTAGTCGCAGAGGATATCCATTAACTTTGTCATTTGGGAAAAAATCAAAATTTTGTGACGAAACTTAAGCAGCTTTGGTAGCATCCTGTCGAGTACCTCAAATTTACCACTACACTTTATTAAGTAATCATCCATGTCGTATTCTTCAAGAAACAAATATGGATGGTTCACAACCTTCCTCAATTGCATCACCATATTTTGACACGACTTGTTACTAATGGATCCATTCCTGTTAATTTGAGTGAATCCCTTCATTTCAATTTGGCGATAAAGCATTTTCTGGTATAGGGATAAGTCTATATAAACGTTATATTCGTATTTCTTGGGGAGAGATTTCAAGACGTCCTTTTTCACTCTCCTGAGCATAAAGGGGAGAAGGACACTATGTAACCTATTGATAATTAGTAGCTGTTCTTCTTCTGTGATGATGACGTCTTGTATATCTTTATCACTATGTAATGGTCTTATAAACCACCTCTCGAAATCATCACAAGAAGAAAAAATTTTTGGCAAGAGAAAGTTCAGTAGGGACCATAACTCAGAGAGGTTATTTTGTAGAGGTGTTCCGGTTAAGAGTACCCTCTGCTTGCTTTTAAAATCTTTCAAAATTGTATGGAATCTCGATTTGCTGTTTTTCATTCTATGTCCTTCATCTACTACTATGTAGGTCCAAAAAATTTTTATTAGCAATGCTTTTTCTTTGATAGCAAAATCGAAGGTGGTGAGACATATGTCATATTCAGATTCGAGCATCCGTTTTGCTAATCCCTTCCTTTCACATTTGGTTCCTCTGTAAGTGATGACCTTAAGAGAGGGACACCATGCTTCGAATTCGCTCATCCAGTTTGGCAATGTCGACAAAGGAACTATGATGAGATTCTTTGGTTGTCTCGGGCCCCCAGTACTAAGTGCACTTTTCCCAGCGGAAATTCCTCCCCATTTAAACTCCTTCAGGTAGGCAAATAGACTAATCGTTTGTATGGTCTTCCCTAGACCCATCTCATCTGCCAGGATGCCATGTAAATTGTTATTGTAGAGAGAGATGAGCCATTCTAACCCCTCCAATTGGTACTTCATCAGAGTTCCTCCGATCAAGATCGATGGCTGCACCACTTTCTCTCTAACAGAGTGGGACACAAGAAGGTACTTCTCCCTGGCATCTTTGTAATTAGACTTCATAGCAATGTTTGTGCTCTTCGAATGATAGGTAGAATCCATTTCATTCGAACCGATCGATGAGGGTTCATCCTGAGATGCTACATCAAATACACTGTCCTTCTTCTGGCACAGTACACATGATGACATGCTAGTTAGGAACTCCTCAGTTACGTCTAGCAATTCCTGCAGCCTCTTGTTTTTTGTATTTTTTAGTAGATTGATGTAAGCATCCATGTCGTTTTCCTTGAGCAATCTCAAACGTTCCTTTTCTTCCCTCTCGATAATTATTTTCCGCTTCTTCTCGATTAACTTCATTTGCTCGTAACATTCCTTGGCAAGCAACTTGGCGTTACTCCTTCGTTGGTCCGACACCACCCTCACGGTGTGGTGGTGTCTCCTCAGCTCGTTCCAATTGGACAGTAAAATATACTGCTTGATAGTCCCTACTTTGTTATGCAGTTTGGAATTCCTTTGCACCTTCTTTATGTATTCATTCAGGTAGTTCTTCGTCCCCACGCTGCTTTCCCTCATGCTGCTTCCCCCCACGTGGGTCCTATTCTTCTGAGAGTTGGCCTTCGTCATACCTTGTCGCCTCCTCCGCTTGCTTCCCTCTTCCCCATGCGAGACATTGCCGCTTAGTTTGGTGGTCCCCACGCGTTTCGTGCTCTGCAAAGATTTGTATACAAATGGGTTGCAAGTAGACGTGGTGATGCCCGATCTGGTGATTCCCGACGTGGTGATTCCCGACGTGGTGGTGTCTGGCCTGGTTTCCCCCCCACCCAACCGATTCACACCCTTAATGGGAACCTTCATCGGGTGAGTATCACTGATGATGTGAAAGCCAAACATGGAGTTAACCACATCAGATCGCAACCTCTTCTGACTTTGTTCAATCCTTCTCGCATTTTCTTCATTCTCTAGAAAAACCTGCATGGTCTCTAGGCTTGCATCACACCTCTCCGTTATACGTTTATATCTCGAGGGAGTCTTCACAATGGCTCGTTTCACTCGTTCGAAGTAGGGAAGGGTGAAGCGACTCATTAGGTCGTACTTGACACAGAGATCACTGAGGTATTTAAAATAGGCGTTCTTGGATTTCTCTAGCTTTTTCATTGTACGTAAGGACTGCTTGTCGAAATGCAGCTTCTCAAGTATGTCCTCGTCCGACGTGCAGGGGCTGTTGTGGGCGGGGTCCCCTTCCGAAGACGAGTTGGAGAAGCAGCTGCTGCTGTCGGATGAGGCGCCGTTGCGGTGGGGGGCCCTTCCCCCGCAGCAGCCTCCACTGGGGAAGTAGCGATAGGAGTAGCGACAGGAGTAGCGGCAGCGGAGGTAGCAATAGAAGTAGTAGCAGCGGAAGTAGCAATAGAAGCAGTAGCAGCGGACGTAGCAGCAGGGGAAGGTCCGCCCCCCCTGCTGGCGAGCCGCCTTTTCCTCCTCTTCATTCGGTCCCTATGCCTCAAGTACTTCAGATTTAATCCAATTTCCATAAACCGCTCTGCCTCTCCATTTTCGTTCCTAAAAAATTTTTCATCGCATGAACCGAACAAGTTCAGGTATTCGTTTATGTAATCATTCAGAGCGTTACTCACAAAAATCTGTTTGTCTTTTTTTATCCGAAGATGTTCGCTTACGTAGAGGTAGTCTTCATTGTCCACCTCTTCCTCAGGTTCGTTTCGTTCATTTTTTCCTGTTGATTCTTTATCACTTATGTGCAGAGGGAGAGGTGAAGTCAATTCGAATGTGTCACCATCTGGGTGAACTACTAACGTGGGAGTTTCTTCACCTTCGCTCATGTTATCCTGTTTCTCAAAAATGGAAACTCCTGTAACATGTTCGTTTAAGCTATCTAGATCCATCCCTTCCTTGTTTAGCTCACAGAGGGAGAAGGAAGCTCCTTTCTCACCTCCACAAATTGGGTTTTTCCCCGATTCAGCCACGTTTGTACGTTGCGTCGAATCCTCATCTAATTTCTCCATTTGGTGGATTTACAACGGGGTTATAGCAGCATCTAACTGCGAGTCGCTATGCTGTCTATCGTGGGAGGAGAGTTCCCTCCAATTATGAGCTATGAACTTCCAATGGGGTTAAGTGCAGCTACCGTGGGTTGACCAACTGGTTAGACGCATCGGGGGACGTGGCCCCTAAGGAAGGATACTTTTTTTTTTTCAGCAAACGGGGCGAGTAAGCCTCACGAGGGGAAAGAAAAAAAAAAGCTAAAATTGGAAAAATAGGAAAAAGGCTACTTTGTCCTTTATTACCTCTCGTAGTAGACCGCCCCTCACTCCTTTTTTTTTTCTCTCCACCGTATCACCCGAGCATATGTGTGTGTAGAGGTGGAATGAATCGTTTTGAATTGACTGAGAAAGCCCACCCTGTGTCCTGCCAATCCTTGTGATGACTTGGCGAGGGAATTTTTTTTTTTTTTTCACTTATGACCTTCACAATTTAACGCTGTTTTTTTTTTTTTTTTCCCAGTAGGGGAGAAGCTTATGTAAGTGAAACGTTCAGTAGGGATGACCGCGGAGTGATAGATATGATGTACATACGGCTGGATGTTCAAAGAGGAATGAAGATTAGGCATTACACATATGTAGGGGGGAGGGGAAATTTCCCCTCTCATGAGTACATACACAACACAACGCCCACCACAGTGTGTGTGTGCACAGTTTAAATGGTCATGCGGGATGACTCACCAATTGTAAGCTGAGGTGTTAAAAAAAAAAAATATTCTGGACCTAGAAGGGTCTACAAAATTAGCTGTCCATTCTGCGCAGCTGAATAAACCATATTGACAAATGGGGATGCTAATGGGGGAGATGGTGGGTGATTTATATTCCCTCCTCCATCCCCCTTCAATGTTCCCTCTAAAAAGGCAAACACGAGACCATCACATAACGCGTCGCACAGTCGTATATAGCCCCTCTTATGTACACGCACATATGTGCATCCATACGTGGGTCTCTCTCCACTTTGCAAATTTTTTTTTTTTTTTTTCACCACATTCGGTTTTGCACAACCTTGGGACTTTGGCCCGTTTGACCTACAATAACGATTTTGTAATCCCTGTGTGGGTTGTTCCCAAGATGGGGTCAGTTTAAGTTCCGTTCGCATCACTCAGAGTGTGAAACAATTTGTCCCAAAGTCTCTGTCCCAAGGGCTCTGTCCCAAGGACTCTGTCCCAAGGTCTCTGTCCCAAGGGCTCTGTCCCAAGGACTCTGTCCCAAAGACTCTGTCCCAAGGACTCTGTCCCAAAGACTCTGTCCCAAGGACTCTGTCCCAAAGACCCTCTTTTTGTGAATCCTTTGCCTCGCCACCTTTTCTTCCCAAGTGTGTGCATGCGAAACGGTCGTTCGTTCCTCGCATCAAAGATTTACCCTTCCTCTTTCATCAAATCGGAATGGAGAGAAAAAAAAAAAAAAAAGAACGTAGAAATTTCTTAAAAGAAAATCCTCAGCATCGTTAAACTACCCATAATGTACACATGCGAGGATGCACACAGGGACATATATGCTCGTCGCTTGCCTCGAACTCTGTGCCTCCCCCTTTTTTTTTTTATGAGAGCCTTCCCACAGAATGAAAGCCCTAAATATGGGGGCGATTCTTTTGGCGTTTTATAGGTCCTTCTTCGTTTTGCTGGTAGGGAAAGGGGGCAAATGGCCCCCATAGTGGTAGCCAGCCTGTTGGTTAACCAACATTTCGAACAGAACGTCACCCATAGTATCACCGACGCAGCGTTCAAACCGCCACACAGCATCGTTCCCTCCTCCGCCCCAATCAACAGACATACGTCCTAATTCTGCAGTCCATGTACCTCTGCCCCAAGTTCATCTCATCTTTTGCGTAAACACGAATCTTTGTCCGAGCCCGACAAGAGGGCAAAGGGGAGAGACGCTATATGAGACAACTCCGAAAGAAACGCACACACACAGGACTGACACATGTCCGCATCGCTCCACCGCATCGCTCCACCGCATCACTCCATCACATCACTCCATCACATCGTTTTTTTTTTTTTGCAAATTTTGTGCTCCTTATTTTTTTGCCCCCTATGTCAGAACGAAAGCACGGGTGTCCTCGTACGCCTCCTTCTGGTTCTGCGCAATTATGACTTTGTGGTGCTACGTCAAATGCCTCACTAAAAACCCGGGGGTGTTAACAGGGGAGCCCAGGAAGACAGGTCTGCCTACTTCGGTGTTCCTACTGCGGTGTGCCCCTCCCTTTTTTTTTCATTGACGTCAAAGTTACCTGTACATTTATGCATATCATCTCATTTTCCCCATTCCGACGTTCATTTCTAGGAGAAGGAATCGACGAACGGCATGGTCCCGATGACATGTGCGTGAAGTGTAACCTGTTAAAGGAAAAGAGATCTCACCACTGCTCTGTTTGCAACCGCTGCATCATTAAAATGGACCACCACTGTAGGGGGAGAGCGACGCTGAAGCGGCGTTCTGCTAAAGCGACATGCTACATTGTCTGGTCGTGCGAAGCTCCGAAAAGGTGACAGCGTCAGGACTGTAGCTTGCAACTCGAATGGAAGGGAACGACGCACGCGTTCACGCAGATATAAGATCACGCTGTGGAGACACACATACGCTCGCTACAACACTCGCTACAACATTGGCTATCTCGTTCATCTTATGGTTCGCCTTTTTCATTCCCCTCCCCCTCTCTCTATCTTCCTTCAAGGCATTTGGATAAATGGCTGTGTCGGACAGTACAATCAGAAATTTTTTATCCTCCTCAATTTCGTAAGTCCTCAAAATGTCCAGCTGGAGAATGCACACACACGAAACACACAAAAAAAAAAAAACGAGGCAGAAAATTTGCTAAGTCCTTTTTGTCACTTAAGAAACGTTTCTTTTGTGTCCCTTTATGAGTGACATTCGGCTAATTGGTCAGCTAGCTAATTTATTAATTTTTTTTTTTTTTTTTTTTTGCATGTGCATGGCTAACACACCGCAGTACACCCTGCTCATGTGCACCAACTGCGCCTTCATCGTTATGTACAAAATAATCTCGTGTGTTCAGACGAACCCAAGATTGAACACCGACAGGATGGTACCACATGACGACGCTAAAAAAAGATGATCGCAGTTTGTGTGGAATGCATATTCTGTAGCGCGCTTGGACTTTATTATACCGCCTACTCAAAAGTTCACTTTTTTTTTTTTTCCCTTTTTTCAGTGTATACTCAGCAGAACAGACCTCTTCCTCATCCTGGTGTGCCTTGCGTTTTTACGCCAAAGAGTTTTCACCTTTCGTGCAGCGTACGTATGTACGTAGGTACGTGCTTAGGTGGATTGGCCTAATTTGAGGTGCCTACCCCCTTTCTATGTTGCCCCTTCCAGGTGAACGCCTTCGGCTCCCTCGTGTTCGGGGTGTTCTCGTTCGTCATGTTGATCGACCAGTACGTCGCGGTTAGGACGAACACGACAGGTAGGTGCAACGGAGGAGGCGTAGAAGTGTGTCATCATAGAAGTGTGTCAACGTAGAAGTTGTCAACGTAGAATTGTATCAACGCATAAGCGTATCAACGTAGAAGCGTGTCAGCGTGTCAGCGTGTCAGCGTGGATGCTCACTGGCTCCGCTGCCCCATCTGTGCAGGGATAGAGTACCTGAAGAACCAACGCAGAGAAATGAGGCCCTTCCGAGAGTCACTCGTGGACGTGTTTGGCCAGCCATTCTGCTGCCTCTGGTACAGTGGCGATTAAAGGGGGAAGAAAAAAAAAAAAAAAAAAAAACAAAAAAAAAAAAACAAAAAAAACATATGCACATGTGATACAAATTTACATGCATACATACGTGCACGTGTCGCCAACTGAACTACCCTGCAGAGGGTCGCTGTTCTCTGACACAATCATCTCCGTCGGCGCTCCTTCCCAGGTTTCTTCCCATCGATGGAACTGCGAGCTCGGATTTTTTCTCACGAGAAAACTTCATTGAAGAGAAAAAAAAAAATTAAAGTGAAACATACAACTGCTTAAGCACAACTGCGAAAGCACTAATGGGTATCTACAAGTGTGCATGAACAGATGTGTGCATGTGCCAGCTCGGCGACCTCGCTCGTGCACCCCTCGACGGGCCATTCTTCACCCAGTGGAGCCTTTTCCACCTGTGATGCGTTGCATGCGCGGCGCATTCGCCCCACTCAAACGTAGTAATTTGAATTTGAATTTTTTTTTTGCTTTATTTTTACTTTTTTTTTTATACCGATATGCTTGTCTCATCGCGGGGTGCACCTCCTTGTGTCTGTCATTTGGGGCTTCCCTTTCGTGCAACTTTGCCTAGTTGGCTCTACCCCTTCAAGAAAAACGCTTGGATTGCTTCTAATCACGGCACAAGCTATTCTTGCGAGTGCGGAGGGTAAAAAAGATACTCCCCTGAAGGCAGCCACGCGGGAAAAACTCTAACTCTGCTCGCAGAAAGGCGAGTCCCCTCTACCTGTGTGCGAACCAGTGTGAATTTTTTCTGCGTGCGTGTGTGTTCACTCGGGTGTGCGGAAGGCTGGACGTGCACTGCACAATGCGCATCTACAAAGTTTAACTGCACATGGTGATCCATAGGGCTCGTATCAGGCGAAAAGGAAAATTGCCCCTTTGCAATCCATTTCACTTGTTTTCCCTATTTTCGTCATGCTTCGGTACCCATGAGTTGGGGAGCTGCCCCTATCTGCGAGTTGCCGTGTCCGCTTTGACGTAATTGTACATGTGCACATAAGCGTTATGCGTATGT
>NC_020408.1:180759-189103 GCF_000321355.1 Plasmodium cynomolgi strain B
CTTTTTTTCCGTGCGTTGAGTTCACTCGCGTGTTCCGTTTATTTCCACCTTTTCAAAAAAGCAGAATTTATTTGCCCTTCCACATTACGGTTTCATTTTTCACTCTCCTCGCACGGCCCCCCCGCCGGCAGTTTAACCATCCATGCCTTCCTTTTTAATTAGTAATGTCCCCTCCATTCACATTTGTTCCTAAGGAGAGCATTCGTTTACCACAGAAGCACACGCACATTGTGTCATTTGTGGGATGCTCATGTAATTTTTTTTTTTTTATTATTCATGTTACACTTCCGCTTTTATTTGATTTATCTGGCTCATTTAAAAAGGTATGGGCTTTTTTTTTTTATTTCTTATTTTTTCTTTTTTTTTCTTTTTTTTTCTTTTTTTTTCCTTTTTTTTCCCTTTTTGGCAATCAGGACCGTCACATCTTCAGCCAATTCTGTGTGCATACAATTCGTAACTCCGCGTAGAGCGTTTTGAATCACACGAGTGGTCGATCTTTTTATTTTATTTTTATTTTATTTTTTTTACCATTAGTACTGCTCTCCGTGTGGGGAACTCCTTTCGTGTGTGTTTCGCCCTCCCTTTGCTTGTCTGTCTTCTGCGGGAAGAGGACGGGTAGACGGACAACTCAGGGTTTACCGTTCGACTTTGCTCTCCACGGAAGCATACTCGCTAAGAACACGATGCATAAGCTGGTGAACAACGACAGTGACATAAACTCCGACGACTGCAACGAAACGGCGCAGGAGTGCATTTATGGGTTTAGCTCTCCGAAGAAGCAGAAGCGGGGTGGCGGCCAGGACGATGTGGACGGAGACGTGGATGGTGAAGGTGATGCCGACTGCGATACTGATGCCGACTGTGATACTGATGCCGATTGCGACGCTGATGCGGACTGCGACGCTGATGCGGACTGCGGCGCTGATGCAGATTGCGGCGCTGATGCAGATTGCGACGCTGATGCAGAGTGCGATGTCCGTGCCGACTGCAGCAGCGGACGGAGGCGCGCGGGCGAGGCCCCAAGGGATGGGCCAGTCCAGATGAGCATTGCGGGGCTGCACAAGAATGAACAGGGTTGCGAGCCGGGGGGCGCGAATGATGCAGAGGAAGAAACGAATGATGAGTACACGGAGGAGAGCGACTACGAGGAGGAGGCGGAGGAGGACGAGGTGGAGGAGGGCGAGGTGGAGGAGGATGAGATGTACAGGGGGGTGCACATAAATGGCGCAATACCGCACGAGAATGACGGAGCGTCCAACGCTTCGCACGATTCGCACGATTCGCACCAATCACACCAATCAAACCAATCAAACCAATCACACCTATCGCACCTATCGCACGACCCCGGAGATGACCTCTACGACGCAGAACTGAACGAAATGATCGACCAGAAATACTTCAGAGAACTCATCCCCGCCATCCCACACGACACGCTCCAGGCATACATCACGTGTTTGAAGACGTTCGGATTCGAAAGGGAAGTCCAACTGCACCGATTGGTGAACCTACTCGGAGATTTAAGGGATCCCATTTCTGTCATTCAAGTGCTAGGACTACCAGGAATGGGAAAAACAAAAGTCGTGAAAAGCTTTGTGAAGCTAAAAAACGTACCATTCGCGTATGTAAACTGTTTAATGGCTCTTTATCAATCAGGTAAGTCAGCAAAGAATGTGATTTATCACACAATTTTGAAAGAGCTCAGCACAAATTTGTTACATGAATTTGAGGAATACAAAAGTTCAAATGGCTTCACAAATTATTCTCATGATCCGACCAAGTTAGTTCCCAACCATGTGTCCAACACGGATGTTTTTTTTAATGTTCTTCATAAGTTGTTGTCCTTTCGGCCCGAGGATGGTAGGGGTGGTGGGGGGGATCCATCTCCTGGGAAGAAACGCCGTCATGGAGGGAAGCAGCAAAGGCAAGGTGGCAGTGGAAACACATCGGAGGAATCAACCAACGGAATGACATCCACTAAGCACCACCTCCACAAAGACAAGCTGTACGACCGATCAGTGGTGATCATCCTAGATAATGTACGGTACCTAGTGAGAACCCACCCGGATTTATTTTACGCTTTGACAAGAATCCATGAATATATTCGAGGCCCATATAATGATATGACTAAAGCGAACAAGACAACGAGAGGATTGTGTATCATCCTAATAAATCGGTCCCCATTGCCGGATGAAATTTTTGATGGGTTGCCCCAACCTCCAACGGTGTGGTTTGACTCTTACACAGCAGATATGTGCAAAAATATTTTATACCGACTTTACAACACCATGTGTTTCGAATCGCTGCTCACATACAACGACAAGGATTTGAAGATCTACTGTGTGAAGGAAAATAAAACGGAGTTTTTAATAAAAAGGAACAACGTCATCCTAGACAACGAAGTCATTTGTGACATCTGGTACAGATATGTGGACTACATAATTAATGTGTCATATAAGGATTACAAGAGTGACTTTCACGAGTTGCTTTTTATATGTGCGCACATGTGGCCTCTGTTCATAAAACCCATCCTAGAGGGTACCTTAGAACCCATCGTAGAAAATATGAACGCTCTCCAAAGGAATATAGACACACATATCCGAGTGGCTACGTACAACCATGCTAGCCATTTTACATTCGAACTAATTGATTCCGTTTTTTTGAACGAAAATAATTTAAAAAATAAAATCGACTTATCATTCTATTCAAGAGTTTTACTTGTAGGGGCATATTTAGCCTCGAGGAATTTACCCCTAACGGATAAACGCTTCTTCAATGCCACTGTAAAGGGGGGTGCCTTTACCCTACCCAAGAAGAGAAAGGGCAGGAGTAAAAACGAATCTATTTTAACCTTAATTGGTCAGGCTATTCCAAAAAATTTCACCTTCATTCGATGGATATGCTTAACAGACTGCCTCCTCGTGTGCTTCTTCAACGAGAAACTAACACTGAACAGCCTTATCTGTCACCAAATAAATACCCTCATTCAGCTGGGATTTATTAGCTTCTGTTGTGCAAATAATATGTCTTGCTTGGTCCGCAACAGCTTGATGAATGGAGTGCAGTGGAGTGGATACTGTGGCAGTGCGCTGCTTAACTCCACTAACAATTTTTCCTCCCTCGGCAATAACATTTTTTCAGAGAGCGCAAACTCGGTTTCGTACGAGTCGCTTGACCCCTACACCAAGCTCGCCATCCAGGTCCCCGAGGAAACCATCCGCAGCATCGCCAGGGACCTGAAGATCCCCCTCGACGAGTTGATTCTCTGACGGGTGAGCGTCGCGACGGAGGAGCAGCTCCCAACAGAGGAGCAGCTCCCAACAGAGGGGCAGTTCCCAACAGAGGGGCAGCTCCCAACAGATGGGCAGTTCCCAACAGAGGGGCAGTTCCCAAGAGAGGAGCTGCTCCAGACAAATGAGCAACCCCCGACAGAGGAGCAACTCTTAACGAATCACCACCTTGCCAGGTCCGCTGGTCACACTTTTGAACTGCGCACCGCGACGCCGATTTTTTTTTTTTTCCTCCGACTTAACCTTCCCGTGAGTATGGCTTTACTAATTCGAGATACAACCGTGAAAGAGGGTTCTGCGTGGTCGCATCAAAATGGTACAAAAAAAGAGAAAGTAAAAAAAAAAGGGAGAAAAAAAGGAGAAAAAAAGGAGAAAACAAGGGGCGTGTAGGGGTGTGTGGGGGGCACGGACGGGAAGAAGCTCATTCGAAGGGGGCCGACAACCTGGCACCCCCCGCTTCTCTCTCCACCGCTCCCCTCCACCGCTCCTGCACCGCATCTCTCTCCACTGCTCCCCCTCCACCGCCTCTCTCCCCACCGCTCCTCCCCGCTACATATCCTCCAGCACGAGCTTTGGATATATGGCCATTGTCATGAGCTCCTGGAAGAGCAGCTTGCAGGCGTAGGGGATGTAGATCTGCGAAATGTTCGTTTTGCTGTTGCAGACGGTACACTCGTACGCGTTCTTGTTAATGTCCGCGATGCAACAGAGTCCGCAGTTGTCGCACACGTGCACACGGTAGGCGTCGCTTTCTTCGAAGAGCCGCTCCTTGAGCATTTTCGCAGAGCCGTGCGAAATCATGCAGTCTCTTTCCATCTCTCCGAAACGTAATCCACCATCTCTGGATCGTCCCTCCGTGGGCTGTCTCGTAATCATAGTCAGAGGGCCCCTACTCCTCGCATGAATTTTATCCTCTACCATGTGTTTCAATCTTTGGTAGTAAGTCGGCCCAATAAATATCTTCGACTTGAGCATTTTTCCGTTATGTCCATTGTACAACACATCATTGCCATACTTTTCATACCCAAGGTTATGCAACCTTTGCGAGATTTCCTGTACAGTGATTTTCGAAAATGGAGTTGCATCTCCTTCTCCCCCTTCTATCGCCGCGACCTTTCCAGCTAGACATTCAACCAAGTGACCGATGGTCATACGGGATGGAACTGCATGCGGGTTCATAATAATATCTGGGAAGGTACCATCCGAACTGAACGGCATATCTTCCGTACGGTAAGTAATTCCGATGGTACCCTTCTGTCCATGTCTACTAGCAAATTTATCTCCAATTTGGGGAATACGTACTGATCGGACCTTTACCTTAGCAAACTTATTACCTCTGCTGTTGGAAGATAACATAACAGTGTCTATGACTCCGTTTTCATTTTCTCGCAAACTGAGGGAGCAGTCCTTCTTGTACTGCTTCAATATGTTGGATGTACTAATGGTTAGTGTGGGAACTTCTATATCATCCTTTGTAGAGGCAGAAGCGATAGTGGTTCCATATTGGGGACTATTCACATTGGAGAGCGTATTTCCACTCCTAAAAATGGTGGTGCTACTCGGGGTGGAGGAAGCAACACTTGCTGGAGCCATCGTCGTTGTGCCCACTGGTCCGCTGCTACTATACCTGTCACTAATGGGAGAATCGGGGACAGAATCCATCAAATTAGAACCTCCAATTGTAGAGGGAGCATACGGACTGGACACACTCCCACAAACGCTCCCTGCACTTCCATTGAGTATGCTTCCTCCTGTAGACGAGTCCTTCCCTGTGATAAACCCGTTAGAGCTACCCCCACCAGAGTTATAACTCATGGGTACATTAGGTACCTTCTTCTGAATCACTATGTCGTCTTCGTCTTCAATATTAGGGGATACCTTCCCGATAATAATGTCATCCCCTAGAACCCGTATACCTGGAGCGATTAACCCATCATTATCTAACTTGGTGTAATCACCTCTCTTTAAATTCTTCACACATCTGATAGATGGCTTCTCAAAAGATTCTATGATGAGACTCCCTTGTTGCTTCTCTTCACTTGTGTACGTTCGATAGAATACACTCCTGAATAGACCTCTATCTATGGATGACTGATTCATTATGAGACTGTCTTCTTGGTTGTACCCTGTGTAGCACATAATAGCAACGATGGCGTTAATACCTGCGGGGAGGTCTCTAAATCGTAGGTACTCCATCACCTTAGTGCATACAAGTGGCCTCTGGGGGTAGTACAACAAATGAGCCAGTGTATCCAATCGAATGTTAAAATTTGTGACGTAAATTCCCATGGCTTGCTTTCCCATGGCACTTTGGTACGTATTACGAGGACTCTGATTGTGGTCACTAAATGGAATGATAGATGCACACACACCTAAGATCAATGACGGGTGGATCTCACAGTGGGTGTAATTGTTGTGGTACCCTGTCCCTGTTTTCAAGTCATCAATAAACATACTAATCATGGTAGTTTCCTCCTCTTCGCAATCGATGTACTCGATGATCCCTTCTTGGATTAGGTAATCCCAATTGTAGGTCTCCGGATAAGCCATCATATTTTTCACATGTTCCTTAGTCAACTTGAGTTTATTTTCCCCTTTGTCATTCTTCACCACGTATAGAGGTCTCATAGCTCTACCCGAATCGGTAAATATTTTTATTTCCTTGCTATTGACATCCCTTACGATGGAAGCCTCCGGAGATATATCGCACCTCCTTCTTAACTCATACAACGTTTCTATTAAATTATCAATTTGATTGAAGCACCCAACCCATTTACCATTCAGAAAGAGCTTCACTTTTTCTTTCATTAATTGGGGTGGTACTTCATCTAGCGATTCTAGACCCCACTCTAGGAGGAACTCAAAAATGTTGTTAGTAGATGTACCCACACTTATGTCACACATCAGGGAGAGGTTCTTCACAAGACCTACGGATTGCCCCTCAGGCGTTTCGAATGGACAGATCATTCCCCAATGGGTATTATGGAGTTGCCTAGGTTTCGCCATTTTCCCTTCTCGACCCAATGGTGTGTTTAACCGTCTCAAATGAGACAGACATGAGGAGTAAGTCAATCGGTTAAGAACCTGCGCGACTCCCGTTCTTATCACCTTCCCGTCTTTGTCCTTACCCCAATTGCCTGTAGCTAGCTGGTACTGCATCCCCTGCGTAATTTGCGAACAACTCCTAACCGCCCCCGCAACATCGAATGGTTTGTTATTATCGATCTGTCTTTGTAGAACCCGTTTCACATCTTTCGCCATTTTTCTAAAATAGGTAGAGAAGCTGCTAGCCATTAGAGGCCCTGCAATGTCCAGGCGCTTCTTCCCAAAGTGATCCCGATCGTCTTCTTTAATTCTTCCTAATTCGGCTAACAGCAGCCGATTAATCATGTACCCAATGAAATAAGACTTCTTGCTCTCCACCCCTGGGCCAGTCCCCATGTGGGGTAGAACCTCCTTTCGTAGAAGCTCCTTGGCGTATAGAATTCTTTTCTCTCTCGATGCCCCAACAGTGGGTCCTCTTTTCCCGATGAAGTCAAGGCAGATGTCCTGTGTAGGATAATCTATACACTCCTCTAGAGTCTCCCTCAAAGTGTTAATCATCATTTTATCGTTAAAGTCGTAGACAATTCTTTGGAGGATATCCCGATCGGAGGTGCAACCTAATGCTCTAAACAAAATTCCAACGGAAATTTCGGTTCTTATATATGGCAAGGTAGCCACCAGTTGTCCTCCTGTCCTGGCTGATGAACCCCCTCCACCAGAACCCCTAGAACCCGTTTTCGTTTTCATCTTTACAGAAAAGGCAGATGTAGCTTGAGACCTCTCCATCTGAGATCTTATCTCAGCTACCCAGCCAAACTTAGAAGGCTGCTTCTTCTTAAACACATAAATAAAATTGTGAGCCATTCTCTCCTGTGCCACCAACACCTTCTCTCCTCCATTCACAATGAAGTACCCTCCCTGATCAAATGCACACTCACCCATATCAGCAATTTCGCTCTCTGGTAATCCTTTAGTCCAACAAAACATAGACTTCAACATGAGTGGTATTCTTCCCAAGTTTATCCGTTCGTACACAAATTTTTCTTTCAAAATTTGGTTCTTTGAACCTTCTTCCACCACGTATGTACTCTGCTCAATGTCAATATATATAGCAGAGGAGTAGGTTAAGTTCCTTAGTCTTGCCTCCTGAGGCCATAGATTTTTATTCGTTAAATTTCTTTCGTCGTAGAATGGCCTATCTAAAGAGAGCTGTCCAAATTTCAACGAATACATCACGTTTTTATTGTCATCTCTGTCTGAGCGGTACTGTGGTTGGGGTCTGATTTCTATATGGGGGTGCTCGTCAATTATTTCCTGCATCCTGTACTCGATAAAGTCGTTGTAACTTTCGATCTGCTGGTTCACCAGTCCGTGGCTCCCAAAGAAGGAACCAATCACCACCCAGCTGTCTTCCTCCGTTATTCGTTCCTCTTCATCATGGTCCTCCTCCAGCGGGGCGTCTGTGGGGCATGGCGGTAATGTGATGTGCAGCGGTGATGTGATGCGCGGCGATAATGTGATGCACAGCGGTGATGTGATGCGCGGCGATAATGTGATGCACAGCGGTGATGTGATGCGCGGCGGTGATGTGGCGCATGGCGGCTTGAAGGGCGACGACGCAGCAGTCCTCAGCGGAGGGGACAAACGAGCAACTCGGGATGCACAAGCGTCCCTCCGTGGAAGACCGACTCGGTGAGACCCACTCCATAGATTAAGTGAGCATTACCTGGATGCATATATTCGCTCGAGAAGTAAGACGGTTCCAGTTTCACCGCCATGTTTCAACCGCTCAAAGAAGAAAAAAAAAAAAAAAACTCTTATTTTACACAACTGCTCCTTCCCGGGGTTCGTAAAAAAATGGGAAGGACGCCCTGGCGATGCAGTTCCAAGTCAACCAAATTGAAACGGCATCGCGACGGGAACTCTTCCGAGGTAGTAGCTTCTCTGTTGTCCCTCTTTTCGGAAATTTATTCCTTTTTGACTTCGCTTTTTGATGCGCCTTAAATGCCTTT
>NC_020408.1:189943-199074 GCF_000321355.1 Plasmodium cynomolgi strain B
TTTCGGGCGAAGCAAAACAAAACAGATTACAATAAAAATTGCTTTATGAAACACCGAAGAAGCAACGCAAACGGCAGAGCGTTCGAGCAATCCGCTGGCAACAATTTTGTAAATGATTCATTTCCAGCTGGAGCAAAACCGGAAAATGCAAACATATACAAAATAATTTTTCAGGAGGTAAAAATACAAGAGTTTCTTAATCTTTGTGTAACTCTGAGGACAGCAAGAGCAGGACAGCACCCCCTCCTTATCTTTTTTTTTTTTTTGCATCGAAGAGCGTGTTTTTTCTTTTTTTATTTTTTCATTTGCCACGAAATGAACGCATACGTAAAAGTACCATGAGTCATACACGTTAGAGGAAAGTATGGACACGCGCCAGAGTGAAGAAAAAAAAAAAAAAAAAAAAAATCGTACCGAAGTTTATAATTATCTGAGTGGTAAAAATATATACATGTATGTGTATGTGTATGTGTATGTATGCTTTACTGCACACGATTAATCCCCCGCGTGAGTTACGTGGACGACACAAGACTGAGATCAACCCACCAGTTTGATGAGATGGTTCCCCCCTTTTGGCGTTAATATGGTCTTCCCCCTCCTCACCTTACCTCACCATTGCTCACCTCCCCTTCCATTTCTTTTTCCATTTCTTTTTCCTTTTATTTTCCCCCACTGGAAATCATCACTTCGTTGCTCTCCCCACACGCATGCCAGCCCCTGAATGTTAACCCTCACCGCACCCCCTCCTGAAAAATGGATAAACATGCACTCAAGAGAAGAAACAGACTGCTTAAAAAGAATGAAGCTCGGATGAACCTTCTGCTGGGGAAGTCCGAAGAGGGCGATATAGAGAAGGACACGGAGGGAAAAAAGAAAGCGGTCGACTTGAAACCAAAACGGAATGAAGTAAAGAAAGAGGAGGGACACGATGGAGGGGAGAAGAAGAAACAATCTCCCACGGGGAAAAACGACACTTCGGAAATGGACCCAATGGCATCACCGAGTAGTTCCCCAGGACAGGCTAGCACCGTCGATCCGGATCAACACACGGACGATAATTCCAACCAAAAGGGGGGAGACCCTACGAGTGGACATGACCAAACCCGGGAGGGGAAGCAAAAATCTGACGCAGAAACGAGCCAAAAGGATAGTCAAAAGGGGACCCAAAAGGGGATCCAAAAGGGTGAAATAAAAAATCGAGCAAAAAAAAAACGAATAAGCAATCACGCAGGTGATAAATCAGATAGCGACCGAGACCGAGAGGGGTATACCAATGCGGATGATGTCAATAACCCCAGTGAAAGCAACAGCTGCAAATCAGAGGAGGGGAAAGTTAAAGAGGAAGCCCCAATTGGAACCCCCCAATATAAGGTGTCCCTCCGCAGACTGGCCGAATTTGCATCCCTCATATTTCTCGCCACAGTTGTAAGCATCGTGAAAATAAAATATTGTGACTACAATCCATTGCCGATGAGCATAGAGCCCATGCGAAAGAAAAAAAAACTCCAACGTTTCATCAGCTCCAAGTTTGTTTTTTTTTTCCTCTCCCTTTTTTACAACATGACATTTTCGCTAATTGATGTGTATGCCCATTTTGTAAAACAAAACATGAGTCAGAAGGATCTCTGGAAGTATCTACAGAACCTACGAGAAAGGCTGACTAGCCAATCTGAATCCCTTTTGCTTCTCATAAATAATGGCACGACGGTTGCTTTTTTTTTTGTGAGTCTCGTAAAAACATACTTGCTGTTAATGTTTTTAACTCATTTGTTTGATGACCTTTTGTATAACTTCACCGCTCGCAAGACTTGGGTGAGTGCTCCCCTCCCCGCGTCGTAGCTCCCGCGCACGGGGGTTGCCTCTCTCCTCGCCAAGCTGCCTTGCCAATATGCCTTGCCAATATGCCCATTTGACCATCTTCCATTTGTTATCCGCCACTTGGTATCTGCCATCGGCCACCCATCAGCTACCGTCCATCAGCTACTCTCCATCAGCTACCGTCCATCAGCTACTCTCCATCAGCTACCGTCCACCAGCTACCTCCTACCAGCTATCACCCACCATGTGTCAATACTTTCCCAGCTCAACCAAATGGCCACACATTTTTTATGAAGCCAAATATTTTGCGACAGTCTTCCCCATTCTGCATCCCACTTTTAAAATATTTTAAAATGCAAAAATACTCCCTAGTTCCCCCTTATTTGTCTTTTAAATTTTTTTTTTTTTCTTTCCAACTTGTTAGCCCAAAAATTATGCCCATAAAAAAAAGTATGAACTATTGACGTAAAAATGCGCCATTGGGGGGTCATCCGAAAAATACAGCAAAATGGAGCAAAATAAAATACCCATTTGGAGTTTCCCCCCCAAATGGGTAAACCCTGCGCAGGGGGGGTGAAGGTACAGCGGTGGACCACACACGCGTCTGCTCATATGGCCACGCGCGGGGGGGACTACAAATATTATCAACGTGCAGGAGCGTAGGTGGGAAGGAAACGGAACAAACATACACAAAACAACGGGGCGCAAAAAAAAAAATATGGCGCGCGTGGCCGGCGATTAATTTGCGCACAGGGAGAGTGAGAAGTACAATCGCTAACGCGACACAGACGAGGCCACCCCCCGCTAAGCGGGTCGGAGCTCCTTCCCCTTGATCTCGTGGAACTTGTGCGCAATGGCCTCGTGGTAGACGTAAGCCTTGCTGCGCCTGTACTTCTCGAACACGTCATTCTCGCCTGGGTCTGGCATCCCGGCGGAGTAAAAATCAAAGTTGGATGTCACCGGGTTACCTTCCTCATTCCAATTTTGCGCATTTTCAATAGCTATTTGACTAAAGTTAACATTCTTGCTTTTTTTATTTTTCCTAAGCTTATCATCGCTGTCGTTTAGCAACTCGATCATGGAGCTATCAAACAGCTCGACTGACGAAAAGGTCGTGTTCGTATCACTGGAGTAGTTTCTTTCCACCTTTTCCTTCTTCCCCAAGCTCTTAAGCGCCTTATAATTTTCGTAGGCTTTCATCCTTTCACTCGAATCGGATGCATCGCTACTTTCGTCACTTACTCCTCCTTCGTCCTTCATGATATTTCCCAACTCATCATAAAAGTCATTAATCTTTTCACTCAGCTGTTGAGATGTGTTTGTAGACGGAGGGGTTTGATACGTGTATGAGATGTCTATGGGTGTGTATGGGACGAGTGGAATTTGCATCTTTTTCCCCTTCTTGGAAATAAATTTTAATAAAGTTGCTAAAAATCCTACTGAAATGTTTTCCGGATTTTTATTTCTGTTATTTTCTCCACCCCAAGGATGATTAAAGTAGTTCTTTCTTCCTTCATCAGGAAAAAAATCTTTTTTTTTGTATCTATCAAATGGTTTGCTATACTTGGGGAAGTCACTAGATGGGAAAAGAGGTGGAGGAGGGGGAGGGGGGGAGGAAGAAGAACGTTGGTAGGGGGCGGTGGAATATTCCTTCCGTTGAAATAGCCTATATCTCCATATTTCCCTCTCTCAAAATCTGTGGCATATCTTTGGGGGTGACTATCCATATAGCCCTGCTCACTATGGGGGCCACCTCCCATTCCCCCCTTTGGGCTGAAGGTTGACAGATCTGGTATTCCCTGGTGATACGAATCGATGTGCCTTCCTCCGTCTCCCCAAGCAGAGCCATTATTACCATTGGCACTTTCATTATGAAACACACTTAGTAGCATCTTCGTCTCATTAAAATTAGTGACGAATAATTCCTTCCAAGAGTGCACTATCTGTAAAAGGATATTTATGGCTCCGTGGTCTTTGTAGTAAGCACAAGTATAGCCATCCTGGATAATCGAGTGAATGTAAACCTTGAAATCTACCAACTCTTTACTCCTCCCATTTTGCATCAGAAATTTCAGGAGTTCACTATACGAACAAATTAAATTTAATTTATTCCTAAAAATTGCACACTTCAATATCCTTTGGTAGAATTGGATCGATATAGACTGACTCAAATTTGAAGTAGAGCATTTTTTCAACACCCATTCGTTCATTACTTCTCTGCTATCTTTTCTTGATTCTTCGCATTGCTTGAGTAGATCATGTAAATGCCTTTCTTCCTCTTCGTTCAATTTCTGAGCTTCCCCAGGAGAAGTTCCATCGGTTTGGTCCTGTGCGTTTGTAGTAACCCCACCATAATTACGGGTGTAATTGTACAGCCCGCTACTCCTTCCCTCATAGGTAGTATTCTTCTTCCACCCCCCGTACGGGTTGCTCTCCTTTTGGAGGTTGTAACTCCCTTCTCGGCTTCGACGTGGGCTTCGGCTTCGACGTGGACTTCGGCTTCGACGTGGACTTCGGCTTCCACTTCCACTTCGGCTTCGGCTTCCACTTCCACTTCGACTTCCACTTCGGCTTCGACTTCCACTTCGGCTTCGACTTCCACTTCGACTTCGGCTTCCACTTCGACTTCCGCTTCGACTATGGCTGTAGCTGCTTCGGGGACCGCTCCTCCCGCTGCTGCTTCGCCGGCCGCCGCCCCCACTGAGACTCCTGTCGCTGTCGCCATAATTCCTCCTCACCCCCCGGCTGGCCCTATCATCATTCGCATTTTTGCTCCTATTCCCGCTGTGGGTTCGGGTCCTCGGACTCATTGGCACAGTCTTTACTCTTTTCCTTGTGGCTAGGGTTGAAAATCCGGAACCCCCCACGTGGTTTCCCCCTTTCAGGAAAACTCCACTCAAAAGGGGTTAACGGCCTGGGTATAGATCTCCTAGAGGTGCACCACTGTGTTATCTTCTCTAATAGGCGCGTCTCACCAACGGGGTGGATCCAAGGTCAGATCGTCTTCTCTCTCTGTTCGCAGGGTTGTGGGGCACGGCGGGTTGGCAGCTTAGCGGGTTGGCGGTCTCACAGTTTAACTTCCTCACAGGTTTGCGGCCTCACAGTTTAACTGCCTCACAGGTTAGCGGCCCCACAGTTTAACTGCCTCACAGGTTAACCACTTGCCGCTAACGCCCGCATGGATACTGGCTGGCTTGACTGCCTACCTACTTCACCTTCTACGAGCGCAACATAGAAGGGCCTACTTACACGCCTATCATGCGCGCAAAAGCGTATGCTGCACCCAGGGTGGATAACTCTATCACTTGAACATCTGCGGGCGAGTTCTTCCCTTGCCGTTTTGGGAGGCAGTCTTCAAAAATGGGCAACTCCTTGGCGGGATTTTTTTTAAATAAAACGCCCGTTGCTGAAGCTTGGCACTTGGTGCGGAGAAGATGAAGAAAAAGAAGATGAAAAAGATGAAAAAGATGGGAAAAAAAAAAAAAAAAATAGTCTTCCTTTTTCTCTTCCTTTTTCTCTTCCCTTTTCTCTTCCTTTATCGCTTCCTTTTTCGCTTCCCTTTTTTTATCTCATTTTTTACGCACTTTTTTGCGCCATTTTTCCCGCCTTTTGGCGAACTCCATTATCTGACGGCGCGGGCACCTCAAGCCAATTCCGTGGTCACCCCGTTTGGCAATTCTCCCTGCGCGCTGGGCTGGGCAGGGCAATGCTTGTAAAAAAAAATGTATGGCGCAATGACCAAGTGCCAAAATAACCAACTGATGTGACCCCATCTGACGAGCACTACGCAAAAATCACCCGAGGGAGGAGAATGTCAAGAGGAGAACAATTTTGACACGCGTGTTTTTAATTTTTAATCCTCCACGGAGCCCCCCCTTTCCTTTTTTTTTTTTTTTTTTTTTGCGACACGAGCAGGTACATGCAAAGAGTTATTCATTCTTATGTGCATGCCTCGTATAGGGGCCACCTTGCCACTTTTGCGAATGCCTATTTGTCGTGCCGACCGACCGTTGATGATCCCAGCCTGCGCTGCATCCACTGCCTTTGCTGCGCCCACGTGGGGTTACTCCGGGTGAGAGGAAACCCCCCCCCTCCGTTGTATTCCTGCCCGTTTCGTACCCCCGTAACGTATCTCCCCTAACAGACTTTTGTTTCGAAAAAAACGTAAACATATAGAACGCGACCTACCTAGCGGTGCATAATTAATTTGCTCACCACCACCGTTACAACTGCAACGGATGAGCGAAGACGAGGTCTTGAGTACGTGCGCCCCCCCCCCGTTCGGCGTTGTTAACTGTAAAAGGTCGCATCGATGGGGGTATCATCCTGGTGAATGTAGTATTTTTCTACTTCCCACCTCGTCGCCGTCTCCCCCCTTTTTGCATCACCTCTTCATTTTAAAAAATGAGGAGCGAAAGAAAAAGAGAGAGAACACACAAACAGAATAACAAACAGAGACAAAGACACACAGGCAGAGAGGGACAGAGGGACAGAGGGACACAGAGACAAAGACACACAAGCAGAGAGGGACAGAGAGACACAGGGACAGGGGCAAAGAGGTAACTCACCTCGGTGAGACTCCCCAAAAAGTGTATCTTTCCCCTGTGAGTGCACATATGCATTGTGTTCTCGTGCATTCGACACGCACACGAGTGCTCTCAACAAACGTTGCCATTCGGAAGAGAGCATACGAGGTGAAGTGACCCCCACCACCACCACCATACACACACCTTGAGAGAGGTTGGCTCCCCCGCCAATGTAGCCTTCCCCAAGTTAGTAACAACATTAGCACATCGTAATGATGCATATACGAGTGATTTTATTTTTATCTTCGTGCCACTACGAGGAATTCCCCTCTGATAACCCCGAAATTAAATTGTACCCTGTGGCAAAGTGCACAGCGCCATCGGGTGTATCCCTCTCCTCCTTTCACAAAAATAAAGACATTTCATTTTATCCCTACAACCCTAATTAAATACACACATCCATTTTTAATTTGAATTTTGTGACTACACAGGGAGGGTCTCTCAAATCCATCGTTCAACTATATTATATGCTTTCCTTTTTTGTGTAAAGCCTCCCTACTTAGGTTGGTTTCCCCAGGGGTGTCTTTTTTCCATTTGCTCTACATGTAATCAACACAGCATCCACGTGGTTACGCCTTTTTTTTTTCCTTTTTTTTTTGTGTGTGTGTTGTAGTTCCAGCAGAATTTGCATTTTTTTCACTTGAGAAAGGAGAGTCCTCCCATCCCCTTGCACTGTTTCAGTTTATGTAGTTCTTTAACCCCATCGCGACGTACGGCTCACTCCGCGTTCACCTCGAGCACACACCTAACATCACTATTGCCCCCGAAAGAGGAAGGTCCTCATCCAATTCTCCCTTTTCAGTAAAATCCCAAATGGGAAAAAAAAAAAAAAAAAAAGCAGAACATGGATGAGCATCACGAAGACGATTTAGACGAAGGGTCAGGGGGGACTTCTAACAAGGAGAACTACCCAGAAAAGAAGCCCCCCCCAAAGGGGAAGACAAATAAAGGAGTCGAGCGACGAGGCCCTCCACTGCGTTCGCCTCAGTGGCGTGAAAACGGAGGTGCACTTGATTCGAAGGGACGCGACAGAGTGAGTGGTGGCGGAGTGAGTGGTGGCGGAGTGAATGGTGACGGAGTGAATGGTGACGGAGTTAATGGTGACGGAGTGAATAGTAACGGGGTGAGCCCAGAACGGGAAGAACCCCCCCCTGGGGAGCCCCAAAAGGGAAGCAGCGAGGTGCCTAGCAAGGGGGAGGCGCTGGTGGGTGGAGAAAAACCAGGCGAGGACAATGCTAGGGGAGAAGCACCCAGTGAAGCAACAAACGAAGACAAATCGGTGGAAGAAAACCCGTCGGGGGGAAATCCGTCGAGGGAAAACTCGTTGGAAGAAAACCTGTCGGGGGAAAACCCGTTGGAAGAAAACCCGTCGGGGGAAAACCCGTCGGGGGACGAGCAAAAGCGAGGCAGCCTCGCGAACAGGACCACCAAATCGGACAGCACGAACACCGCGAGCAGCAACCTGATAAAGATAAGCCAGAAGAGCGAGGAGTGGGAGCAACCAAAGAAATGGAGCTTCTCCCTTCTCCTCACAAATATAAAATCCATGGTGCTAACCAACTACATCTACGTAGCCAAGAGGTGCGGCATCCCCAACCAACCCAACAAACCAGGACCAGTGCTTGCCATCAGTGTAGAAAAGGAAAATACAAACGAAGTTAAAAATATTATCGTGCAAACCCCATGTGCATATGAAAAGTACACACTGAAAGGAAAATTAATTCAACACAAAACACTCTACCCTTGTACAGTCACCTGTATGATGTATGGGAGCATCGGAGGAATCGGAAAGACCGTCATTTTGGGACTGCAAAATGGGTGCATACTAGTTTACAAGAGTATCGAGTTTGAATGCATACTAAAGTTGAATACAAAGGAATGTCTGGAGAAGCATTTTAAGAGCTCTTCTGCTTCGTCTGCTAGGAAGCCTTTCAATAACTCACACGTGAAGAGTGGCGTCATGGATGCGTATAGTGGGACGAATGGACAGAGGGACTCAGGTAAGGTAGCTTCTCAGGGGGGCAGTTCGAACAATGGAGAGAATTACAACGATCTGTCGTATCAGATTTCTGGTCTCTCCGTGAAGTCCACTTTTGCTAACTTTATCCATTGGATCATTGCTGGGAACATGCAGGGCTACATTTTCGTGTGGGAGGTGCCCAGTGGGAACATCATCAAAATCCTCGTGCACCCGCACCACTTGTTCGGCCACGTCAAGGGGGGCTCGCGCGCCAGCAGTGATGGGAGCAGCGACAGCGATGATAGCAGCGATAGCGACGGTAGCAGCGATAGCGACGGTAGCAGCGATAGCGACGGTAGCAGCGATAACGGGGGTAGCAGCGATGACGACAGTAGCAGCTACAACGACGGTAGCAGCGGTAACGACGGTGGAAGTGACAATTGCGATCGCGGCGGCCGCACCGATAATCGCCCAGGAAAGCGAAAAAAGAAAAAGAAAAAAGCCATCCCAAATGGCAGGAACGGTGGGAGGGATCAGGAGGACGAACAAGAAGAAAACGAAGAAGACGAAGAAGGCAAAGAAGAAGGCTGCTTCACCCTCGAAGACGACGACTCCTGCAGCAAGCCGGACGATGAAGAAAACTCGAGCGAGTTCTCCGGCGGCAGCTACTTAAGCGACTCAGACGAGTATTGCAACTCCACCGATCAAGACAACGCCAGCAGAGGGGGTGGCGCCGCCGCCATAGGAATGTTACGCGTGAAAGGGAA
>NC_020408.1:199314-218165 GCF_000321355.1 Plasmodium cynomolgi strain B
AAAAAAAAACAGAAATGCGCCAAACAAATGCTACGTTTCAGCCATATTAGCAGTAACGCATAAGTACGAACTGTGGGTCGCATTCGGAAGTGGCTACATAGCAGTGTACGACTTATACGACTTCCAGTTGCTTCTCTACACGTGCATTTCCAAGAGTCCCATCATGGACTTAAAGTATTCCAAGCTCTTGGAAGACGTCTTCCTACTAATAGGGAATAATTACATTTCTGTATGGGACACCAAAACGCTGAAGCAAATTAAAAAGGTCCCCACAAGTCACGTTACGAAAACGTCTTCCCTGTCTACTTTATATCTTTTGGAACGTCCAACTTTTTGGAAAAACAAGAAAGTTGTTTTGATTGCAGGTTGTAATGATGGATCCATCTCGGTGACAAATGTTACAAAAAAGTTGGATGGAGATTTGACCTTTTCTTATGTTAGGACATATGAGAAGCACTTCGAGCCTTATGTCCCCATCAGTTACATTTGCATCCACCCCAGTATCAACGCGGCCTTCGTCGGGGATGCCAGTGGCGTCGTCTTTACGCTCCCCAGAATTCTGAACACGCTCAAGCACGACGATGCGCAAAGGTGAAGCGAAGCGGAAGCGCGTTAAACGTGGCTGCTCGATTGGCGCGGCTGCTCGATTGGCGTGGCTGCTTGATTGACGCGGCTGCTAAACTGGCGTGACCTTCCCAGCTGTTGCTGCCTTTCCCCTGGAGGTGCCACTTCGTGGGTAGTACCCTCCCCCTTTTTTTTGTAAAACGCCATTTTAAGTACCACCAAAGTGCAAACCGTTTTGAACGTAATTGTGTTTGGATCCACCCATCGGATGAACAAGTGACTGTTAAGGAGAGCCATGAGGAGGCGCAATTTTGCTATGCCCCTTTGCCTCGCTCCCCTTGGGGCACTGCGCCCATCGTTATAGGAGGGAGGGAGGGACGGACTACCTCCCTTGGGGTTATATCCCAGAGCATTGCTTTGCTAGGCGAAAAAAAAAAAACGAGGAAGCGCTCCTTCCCTACAGTGTTACCAAGCGGATTGCACCAAACGGATTGCTCCGCTCATATCGTTACGATTCCAGCCCCAAAACTCTTAAAGGCCAAATTCGGGTTCAAGACGCAGCAGAGGCATGCGCAGAAATGGTCGTCCCTGTGTGGTGATAAGCACCAAAGGACACATGCATAGAGACACAAAAAAGAGGTGAAGTAAAGCATTCCTTCGGGTTTCCCGTCTCGCACGGTTCGTATGAACACGATGAGATGCACCACTTAAATCGCGCAAACAGTTGAATGCAAATGTGGAGGTGGTTAGGTGGGTCGATCGAGCCAACGCACCCGCGTGACTACCCCTCAAGCGAGTCATTCGCTAGAGCCACCCGTAGAGCAAAAGGAAGAATAGCAGCAGCAACGACGATGCTAACGCTAGAGACAACAACGACGATGCTAACGCTAGAGACAACAACGACGATGCCATCGCTGGCGACAACAACGACAAAGCTACCTTTGTTAAGCGTCTCCATCGTCCCACCACGGTAGCTGCACTCAAGAAAAGTGCCACTCCACGGCTTACACTAAATAGCGAATGGATTCCTCTACAGCTAAGGTGACCCTACCCCCTTTGCCATGCTCATCTCCAACATCTTATAATCCCTGTGATGACTTAGTTGGCGCATAAGGTTAAGCTCACACATCTTGAGGTAGTCCATGTCGTAGCTCATGTTCCCCTCCTTCTTCACCACCAGAAGCAGTTTTCTCAGCTGCTTTTGTCTGTTGTTCCTCTCCTGAAATGCACTCCTCCTTTCCTGGCTCAGGTCCTTTAAATATTCATTTTTTTTATCCATCCATCGATTGAACTTCTTCTCTACGTTCGCCTTAAGTTGTTCTTTACTCTGCAGTTGCTCCTCCATTTTGTTCACTTCATCCTCGAGAATGTCACGTTCTAGCTTGTGCATCTTCGTGCTCTCCTTCAGTACCTTCAACTTTCCTTCCAGCTTAGAGCTAAACTGCTCCTTGAATTTACATTCGCTTCTCTGCATACTTAGCTTTTTAACATTGTTGCAAAGGTGCCACTGCAATAGGTCCCTTTGTTTTTGCAGCAGGTTCAGCTGCTTTTTTAGGGCCGCATGTTGATCTTCTTCCTTTCTCAGTAAGTTTTGCAACTCACTGTAATTTTTCCCCAATTTCTGATCCTCCTTATTGTTCCCACTGGGGTGCATCACACTCCGCTCGTACGTTATCCCGTTCGAGTACAGCATCCCCTTTGAATCCAGGTAGCGCACCTTCTTCGCGTTCTTCCCCCTCATTTTGTAGACAAATGTTCGGTCGGACGGGGCTGCTCAATCTAGGGAAAAACAAACACAGGAAAATTACACACACGAGGGTGAAACACGGCGATACCGACAATGGGGTACCAAACCGTGTAAGCCAAAAAAAAAAAAAGGACGCTGTGGAATGTGAACCTCCCTTTTCCTACTTCAAACCGAAGGCTACGTTTTGGGAGAGGAAGAAGATTAAGGCGTCTTCCTTTTGCTAGGGGCGTCCAACACACACACTGCTCTCATTTCAACGACGTTAGAGTGCTTTATAGGGGTCCAACGCAGGGAAGTACAAAAAGGTGTATCCGTTCAACGCGCATGGAACGGCGGAAAATTGTTCATTACGTCTATTTAAAAAGGGAGTAACGTTTTATGTTAGAGAACTAAGCAAAGACGCATTCGATTATTCACTAATGTCGCGCTTCTTTACTTCGGGATGCACTGTGCATAGTTGGCGAAAAACAAATGCAAAGAGTTCTTTCACTTTTGGTCACGAGCAACGGTTATTACTTACTAGCCTTATTCTCACGCCTGGTTGTTTTATCTTCACATTGGCGAAATAGTTTTGCACACAACTTTTCGTAAAATAGCTATGTTTTTTTTTTTTTATAAAGTAACTTAAACTGTTCATATTTCTTGCCGTAATATAGCTTATTTTTTTTTTTTTCCAAGTTGCCTGAATGTTCATATTTTTTAAAGCAAAATAAGGACTTTTTTTTTCCCCCTTTTTTTAGCTAGCCAAAAAGGGGAATACCAATTTTAACACAACCATTCTTGGTGTTGTTCAAGGGTCTAATGAGCATGGAAGTGGGCAATTTTTTCTTAAGTTCGAAAAAAGATAGGAAAGATTTACAGAGCGAATTAGTAAAGAAGCTACCCAACGGTGTAAAGCTCAGGGGGGGGTAGACACATAGAACGTTCAACTTTCAAAGCATTGTTTGCCTCTTGTGCGGGGCAACAATCGGTGGAATCGCCGTGTGCACATAAAAAAGGAAAAAGTATATGTCGCTTTTACTGAACAAGTTTTTGCTCCCTTGCACAGAACGGAGGTGATAGTAACTACACCGTACCTGCTTGTGTGGGGAGTGTCCCCAAGAGACACCCCATCTGCACACCAGTTGGCCATCTTATAAAACGCCAGTGTTTTCCATCAGTGGAATGTGCCCCATGTGTGATTCTTCATTCAACGCGGCAAATTAGTTTTATAATAACAGTGTTCACAACGATGTGTGAGCAGGAAATGTGCTTTGCGCCATTTTGTACACCCGTTTTGTCGCTGCAGCAAAGCGAGCTGGTGGCATGGACCGAAACCTTGCAGGGGGCTTTGCTGCTGCGTAGTGTCACACTACGTATGCATCGATTCGTGCGCATAACTGCGCCTTTATGGAATGACTCCCCTGGCGGTTATATCCTTTCCGACGAGGCTGAGCACAAAGCTGGGCGGATTTCACTCCATTTTGACCGAGTCACAAACGGATGGCATGGTCATCAAACTTTAAATAGAAACAGTTCCCCCTTTGTGTTTCTCCATCCGCTTTAATTCTTTTGTGCGTCATTATTTTGTTCGTTCGTTTGTTCGTTCCTTTATTCGTTCCTTTGTTTGTTTATTTTTTTATTTTTTTTTCAACTTCGCGTACACAAAACGTTTGTTGGTTCCTCCCTTCGTCTGCGTTAAGTTAAAATTTGTGTTCGCGCGTTTGGCCGTGTACACTCGGTATGCTATATGAAGTGAAATGAAGTGAATTTTTTTTTCTTCCCATTTTTTTCCTTTCCTTGCCTTTTTAATTTCTTCGCCTTTTCTTTTCCATTCCTTCCCATTTTGGTTACCATTTTGCCGGCCACTTTGCCTGCCATTTTCCTTGCGCCCATGCGCCCCCTCTTTTCGCTTTTCCTAACATGATTGCGCTGGCAGACGCCCCTTCTTCCGCTTTTCCGCATCTTCGCTTCACCCAAACTGATGGCCATTCCGCCGCGTGTTCAAAATGAAAGTACCGCAACGGAAGTGAAGCGCGTCGAAGCTGAGTGATATGCATTATGCTTATGTACGTGTACATGTGGATATGCACGCGCATGCATACGGCTATGCGCAGAGGTACACGCACAGACACAGGAACGCGCACAGGTACACGCACAGGCACACATACGGGCATATATACTCGCGTATGTACACGCACCCTGTACCTTTGCGCGCCGAGCACACAGGCGCATTTGCCAACTTGCCCATACGTGAACGTATACCTACCAACGTGAAATCCTCGAGGCAAACGCGGAGAACGCGGAGAACGCTGAGAACCCGGAGAAACGCAACTGTGCATGAAGCCAAGCCGCAGAATAATGCCTTGTTCTTTCTCTATTGTGTATAATGGGGATAATTGGCTCTTCATTAGCTAGCAACATAGAAGATGACTTTCGCACGGATCATCATGTAAGTGTTCTGTACGCATACGGTTTGCTCGCATTCATCAGTACCCCTATCGTGGGATGTGGAATCTCCACTTGGGGATCGCTTCTCCGTCCATTATGTGAGAAAGCGTTTTTGAAGTGCCCACGCAGAGGAATGCACAAATGAAGCTCTGTTTCGCTTTTATATGTGCTAACGCATAGGACACGTCTACAATTTAGCGCCGCCACCATGTCTGCTATTGTACCCCTGTTATTTGTACGCCTCCCTTTTTTTTTTTTTTGCAACCACAGCCCCGATCGATTTCGTTCAACTCGTCCATAATCAACGTAAGTGCAGATGAGTTAATTTTGTGAAGAAGGGCATTATGCAGGAAGGAGGTCTCCCGATTCGATGTGTTGAGCAATTCCGTAGGAGGCTCTCTGCCCGTTGAGCGACTCATCAACATAACTCCCCCGGCAGAACACGCGATTTTTTCCCCCCTCCTCTCAGAGAACCGATAATGAGCACCTGTACGATCTAATCTCTCAAGGACCCAACATAAATATCCAAAGGACGTCGGTTGTGAGGAACTCCGTGAACCTGCGTCGAAAGACATTGAAAATTATCAACCATGGGAACAATGTCTACCTGATCAACTTCATTTTTGACGCCTTGTACGATGTGGAGATATCTATATATTTTTGTTGCAAGGAGGAGTTTGCGGAAAACCGGGAGGCGTTGTAAGTGTTTTTCCTCAGGGGTACCCCGCTTGGCCGAAAGGGGGAGAACCTTCCTTCACTCCACCGCGTTGTTTTTTTTTTTTTTTTTACGCGCAGTTGATTGGATTGCTCAGTAGTGTGTCCCTCTTAGCTGCACTTTATTTTTTTATTTTTATTATTATTTTTTTTTTTTTTTTTTTATTATTTTTTTTTCTCTCCCCACCCCTGGTCACAGCTACACGCCCACGAAGTACCCCACAGTGACCAACATATACCCGAAAGATATAAACCAGATTTACATGAGCAGCCCGAGTGACGCCATCAATTTGAACGTCTTCGATGTGAATGATCTGAAATGCAAGCCCAGTTACGAGTACATCATCCCCATTTTGATTGTGCTAAGAGCACTTGGCGCGCCCATTCCACAGGCTCAATACAACTTTGCTTACTTGCAGGAGGACGAAGTGAAGGACGGCGTCCACTGCGCAGACAAGTACAAACTTGTGCTTTATAAACAGAAGATTCAGTTTGGCAATCGGTACTTCGAGGTGCAGGAGATTTTCGGCATCGAGAAGTCCAAGGCGCCACAACCTGACGCCGTGAGCAGCTTCTTGTCCGGCAGGTGCGTTCGCGCGTGGATACGTGACACGCGCGCATAAGCGCATTGCTGATTTGTACAACGTTTATTTTGCTGCCCATTTTGCTGCCCATCTTGCTGTTCATTTTCCTGCCCATTTTTCTGCCCCCCTTTCGCAGAGAGTGCGTGATATGCCTGACGGAGGAGAGGGACACCGCCATACTGCCCTGCAGACACATGTGCCTGTGCAACGTGGTAATTGGAGTGGACTCCCCGTGCGGGCAGGCAGCTACGCCTGCACACGGGTTCGCAACGAGGAGCACTGTGTATTTACTTTTATTTCATTTTATTTTATCTTTAGTTTTTTTTATTTTATTTTATTTTATTTTATTTTATTTATTTTTTTATTTTTTTTATTTTTATTCCCACCCTGCAGTGCGCAAACGTAGTCAGAATGCAAAACACGAAGTGCCCCATTTGCCGACAAGGTAAGGGAGATCGATCCCCCCGACGTGTGCACGTCCAGACGCTGGGGAGAGGTCAAGCGGAACGAGCCAAACAAGAGTTAGCCGATTCATTTGTAGTGACCCGCCCCCAACCACTGCCTTTCATTTTTAACGCTTCCGATTAACGCTTCCAATTAACGATTCCTTTGTAGACGTCCGCGGTCTGTTGCAAATCAACATAGACAACAAGCGGGACACCATGCCAGAGGGGAGGAGCAGCATGTGAACAAGCGAACTTACACATGGGCAAGCGAGTATACATATGATGATCAAACGCGAACATTTGTAACCTTTTTAATCCCCGCTTTAACGCATCCACGTGTGCAAGACGACGCTTTTACTTCTTAACGTGATTCCCCCCTTTTTCTTTTTTTTGCAATTTTAAGCTAATTTTTTTTTTAAGTTATTTTTGTGGCTAGCCAGCTAGCTAGCTAGCTAGCTTTTTTTTTTTTTATCCACAGTGAAATGTGCACATAGTTTTTCAACCCTACTGGGATGAGACGCAACGGCAATTATAAATGAGTTCGACAGTACACATGGAGGGAGTTTTACGTATCATCCATGTATGGAAGTTTGTAATTTGCGTGTTGCCGAGGCTACCTTGCCATGGGTGGACTTACTCCACGTGGGGCATCACCCAAATGATGCCTCCACACAGTTTTGTGCTAATTTTGTGGTTACCCAAACAGGGTCCCCTCCCCCCCCTCCAAAAAAAAAAACGACGCAATAATTTTACCTAACGGGGAAAGTGATCCTATCCGCGTGTGAACAGCGCTTCGCTTCGCTGATGAAAAGAGCAAGGTTTACAGAATTGTTCGTTTGGTGCGGAAATATGAATAACAGGTGATAATCTCTCTCTCGTGGGTGGTCATTGCCCCTTTTATAGCAACAGCAATTGGTGGTGCTTCTTTGCTTGCTCAGTTGTTGCCTCTCCCTAACTTACGATCCCTGTATATGTATGCATATGCTAACTATGCCGCGTTGGGGGGGGAGCGAAATGATGCAAAGAGATGGTTTACCGCTAAGAGAAGATAAAACGCCCAAGCTGCTGCGTCACACCCATTCGCGTGCAAAACGATGCAGTTGTAATCATCATCCGTAAAAAAAAAAAAAAAAATCCAATCAGCGAGAGAAAAAAATTAACATTGTTGCACGACGAAATAATATATATGAGGTGGTCAAGCTAACCCCTTCCCTTTGCTACTCGTGCGGGTGTTCACAGAACGTATGCGCAACCCTCCGCTGGGCGACAACAAAGGGCAGTAAAAATCTGTGCACGTTGCAACAAACATTGAAAATGCTTTCGCAAAGGAGAGCGAACAGAAAAAAAAAATAAAATAAAATGAAACAAAATGAGGCAAAATGAAGAAAAATAAAATAAAGTAAAATATTAAGTGAAATTCGTATAAGATGCGAAAAAGGCAAAACAAATGCGAGCAAAAAGTATATGTACACATATGTATATATATTTTTTTTTTTTTGAAACCGCTTATTTGATCTACTGCGGTTGCGACCACAAACAAAGGCACGCATGCACCTGGTGGTATGCGCTGAACACATAGGATTTTTCTGCAGGAGTCGCTAATTAGGCGTAGGGCTGAATTCGCAGCTTTTCAGTGCGCCTTCTCAACACGTTCTGCTTTTTAGTCAGAACAAAGGGGGTTTCGCCAAGCGGTCAGCCCCGAAGAGTTGCCACCACCACATGCACATGCCCATGTTAGCTGCCCATATGCACAGCATGTGTTTGTGCGCCGATTAAAGTACGCTGAAAAGGGGGCTGATAAAAGCGAACCAAGCATGTGCCTCGGGCGAACCGAAATTCGCCAGAATAACTTTGAACGGATGGCAACCCTACCAGTGAAGAAAAAAAAAAAATTGGCTGACACATTGAGTAAGAGAAGCAAAACAGCTAAACGGCAAAGCAGCAAAACAACAAAACAGCAAAACAGCAAAGCAGCAAAACAGCAAAACAACAAAACAGCAAAACCACAAAGCAGCAAAACCACAAAGCAGCAAAACCACAACGCAGCAAAACAGAAAAAAAAAATACAGCAGGAAGGGATACCTTTTTTTTTCTTTCGAGGTCATTCGATGAACATATTTTTTCTTTTTCTTTTTCTTTTTAAAAAAAAAATTGTTCAAACAGCATGTGACATAACCCACGCATGTGTTTGTACATACGTGCGCGCGTAGATACTCACCCGAACGCTCAGAATTGCGCTTTTTTTTTTCTCTCTGTTTCTATAGTCTCCCTGACTATACTTGGCGTTTGCACGCCGCTGCCCGCAGGAAGTGTTTGCTGGCACGCAAACGGGCAAGTAAAGCAGAGCGAAGCAAGGCAAGGCAAAGAAGTGTTGCCTAACGCAGCTCCGCATAAGGCAGCTCCGCATAAGGCAGTTCCGTATAAGGCAGCTCCTCAAAATAGCGTTCTGTGAAGAAGCGCACCCGCCCCACCGCCGCAGATATATGTAACGAATCTGAGTGGGACTACTCCCCCCCTCCACCCCCATAGAACAAAACGTGTCTCCGTTCTCCCCCGCTCAAAAATGCACGTGTATAGCCTCTTGTTCACCGCCGCGTACCTCATCAACGCGGCGACCTACTCTGCCCAGAGCTTGAAGGGCTCCCTCAGTTACTCCAATGTGAAGACGACGAAGACCAAAGAGCATGAGTCAAATGTGTACGAAGGTCGCGATGAGCGCGGGGATGCAGTTTTTGAGAATTACAAACACTTATTCCCGCTGTTGCATGCAAAGGCCAAGTCGATGGCAGACAAGGTAGCCATCACCGAGCTAGAAAATTGCGAAGTAAAAAGAGAAACCACCTTTGGACAATTATTCGATAAGGCTATAAGTTTAAGTTACTATTTAAAAAGCAAGGATGGAGGGGTACCGATGAAAAGGTACGCCGAAAAATGCAACCAAGGGCAATTCAAAATTTTGGGGATCTATGGATCCAACTCTGCCAACTGGTTGGTAGCTGATTTAGCATCCATGGTTAGCGGAATCACATCCCTAGTGATGCACTCCAAGTTTAGCATAGATGAAGTGTGCGAAATATTGAACGAAAGTAAATTGGAGTGGCTATGTATCGATCTCAACTTGGTCGATGGGCTACTCGAGAAGAAGGATAAATTGCCCTATTTAAAAAAATTGTTCATACTGGACACTCTAAGTGATAGCACAAATGCAGAAAAGAGAGTGAATCGCCCGGGGAACCCCCCAGAAACGAAGGAACAGAAGGAAAAACGAGAAAAATCGGAGAAGTTGGAGAAGGAAAATCTAGAACTGTTTCAAAAAATGAAAACCAAAGCACAAGGACTAGGAATAAGCATGTACGAGTTAAACGACTTTACAAAGGATAAGTTTCCCAACTATGAGGTATTAAAACAACATGACCCTGAACACATATCAACAATTGTGTATACGTCAGGCACTTCGGGAAAGCCAAAGGGAGTGATGATAAGTAATAGAGCCCTGTACTACGGTGTTGTGCCAGTGAGCAAATGGAGTATCTTCCTAAAGTTAGATCCAAGACACCATTTCTCCTATCTACCCCTTTCTCACATATATGAACGATCCATAGCATACATAAGTTTTTATCGAGGAATGCAAATAAGAATATGGAGTAAAGACATTTCACTTTTTTCACAAGACCTTGCTAAGTGTGGTGCGAACATCGTTGTAGGTGTACCTAAGGTATTCAATAGATTATACACAACCATATTAGCTGAGATTGCAAAGTTAACTCCACTTAAACGATTCATGGTAAATAGAATAATAGCTATGCGTAGAAAAAATAATTTCGGAGCATTCTCCAGGATGCTTGAAAATATGACGCATGTATCACAAAAAATAAGGGAAAAAATCAACCCTTCATTGGATGCATTTTTTAGTGGAGGAGGGAAAATATCTCCTAATGTGGAAAGAGATTTAAGTGTTTTACTTAACATCAATTTTTATCAAGGTTATGGACTCACAGAAACAAGTGGTCCAATCATGGTTCAACATTTTACGGACAACAGCACAAACAATACTGGAGGACCTGTCTCTCCCCATGTACAGTACAAAGTAATCACATGGGAAAATTACAACGCTAAAGGGAACCCACCAAAAGGAGAACTACTCCTAAAGGGGAAACAATTATTTAGTGGCTATTTCCTTCGTCCAGAACAAACAAAAAATGCATTTACAGATGATCAATTTTACAAAACAGGAGATGTTGTACAGATAAATAAAGATGGATCTATCACCTTTCTTGATAGATCCAAAGGATTAGTGAAGTTATCACAAGGAGAGTACATCGAGACGGAGATGCTAAACAATTTATACTCAGAAATAGATTTTGTTAACCATTGTGTTGTGTATGGTGATGACGCCATGGATGGACCACTCGCCATTATTAATGTGGATAAGGACTTATTAGCAAAAGGTTTGGAGAGAGATGGTATCCTAAAAAAACAAGGCATAAGCGCTGCTGATTTCTTGAAGGATCTGAAGGACGATAAACTCAACACCGAGGACTATCTCAAATACGTCCGAGAAAAAATGTTAGACATGTACAAGACAACAAATTTGAATAGATACAACATCGTAAATGATATTTACCTCACTTGTAAAGTCTGGGATACCTCCAACTATCTCACTCCTACTATGAAGGTCCGAAGCTTCAACGTCTTTAAGGACTTTAAACCCTTCATTGAGAAAACCAAAAAGAGTTACCAGAATAAGATGAAGCCCGCGGATGACAAGAAATCAAAGGATGACAAGAAATCCAAGAATGGCAAGAAGCCCGCGGATGCCAAGAAACCCGCGGATGCGAACAAACCGGCTGAAGCGAACAAACCGGCGGGTGCGAACAAACCGGCTGATGCGAACACACCGGCTGATGCGAACCAACCTGCCGATGCGAACCAACCGGCCGATGCGAACCAACCGGCTGAAGCGAACCAACCGGCTGAAGCGAACCAACCGGCTGAAGCGAACCAACCGGCTGAAGCGAACCAACCGGCTGAAGCGAACCAACCAGCCGATGCGAACACACCTCAAGATGAGAAGAAGCCCGCGGATGTGAAGAAGCCCGCGAATGAGAAGAAACCCGCGGATGTGAAGAAGCCCGCGAATGAGAAGAAACCCGCGGATGTGAAGAAGCCCGCGAATGAGAAGAAACCCGCGGATGTGAAGAAGCCCGCGAATGAGAAGAAACCCGCGAATGTGAAGAAACCCAAGAATGAGACAAAAACCAAGAATAAGTAGTTGCGCGAGGTGCAGCCATTGTGGAGCGCCAACTTTTACAAGTGATCCTCGCCCCAGAAATAAAACAAAATTTCCCCACCCCCCACCATGCGCAGAAGTTCTTCTGTGGTAGAGCAGCAAGTACGCCACCACCCCCTTTTTTTTTTGTGCGTACCAGTAGAGGGGCCCTCCCAATGAGGGGCGAGAAAGACGTCAGCAATAAGTAAGTAGGGGTTCAAAAGACAGAGTGGCTATATAGCAAGTTCGCTGCACCTCGCCCCCACGCGTGCGGTGGTGCGATGGTGCGATGGTGCGGTGATGCCGTGATGCGGTCGTGTTACGATTCCGTCGTACGATATTGTATGTACAGTGTCGTCCGCCGTTTTGCCATTCTGCAGATTTGCCTCCTTCTGTTTTGATATATTTTTATTTTCATTTTTCTTCATTTTTTTTCATTTCTTTTCATTTCTTTTCATTTTTCTTCATTTTTCTTCATTTTCCTTCATTCGCGCCGCCGCCCAGCCGTAGGCCGGCCAATCGCGTGAATATTTGTAGACACCTTTTCCCGCGTCGTCATGTTAGCCCGCCCGCGTACGCACATGCAGGCCTACTCATATGTGCGCACGCGTGGCAGTGTTTGTGCACAGGGGGCAGCGGAGGGGCTTGTATACGCCCCTCTCTCGGCCCCGTCCCGTTCGTATCGTCGCTTTGATCTCTTCATGTTTTCTTTGCGTACGTTTGTTTGTGTCATCCCAGTGGAGTACAGCACCCGCAGTGAAGAAGAAAAACACCCACGTGGAAGAAGAACTTTTCCCATGGGGAATAGTCCCCGCCTCGTCCCCTTTTACTTTATTTCATTTTATTTTACTTTATTTTACTTTATTTTCCGTTTTTTCATTTTCCTTTTTTTATTGTCTACAAAACTTCATCGTACAATACAGCCTGTAACATTTCGCGTGCTACATCGTGAGTACCTACCGTCAATCTGATGTCTACTTTGAATAGCCTTTTCATAATTACGTTTTTAAAGACTAAAACAAAACGTCAGTTCGAGTTAAATTTTTTTTTTTATCCGCGGGGAGCGCGCAATAGGGTGCACAAATATTTGTGCAGACGAGCGCGCAAAAATTTCTGCGTACGTGTGCGGAGATGTGTGTGCAGACGCGGGGGAGAGGTGCTCCGCGGTGGCGTGGCGGGCAGGCAGTTAGGCCCACCTGTGAAACGCACGTCACCACCGATGCCCACCGCTAACCAAGCCTACTTCCTCGAGGGAGTCGGCAGCACGTACAAGGTGCCTATGGTATCGATGCCCAAAATTTGTATGTCGCTCTTCTGTGCCTTATTCGCCCTGCCCGGCTTGCTCGGCTTGCCGCTCCTATTGGAGGCGTTCTCAGTCAGTAGATCCTCCGCGTCCGGTTGCTGGTAGAACTGCGCCAAGCAGATGTTGTACTCCCCGGGGGTCTTTATCTGCGGGGGGAATTGCGCCGCGCCATTTTTGTGCGTCTATTCACGCAGTGGGGGTGTACGCAGTGTGGTCCGCTCCCTTCTTGGCACAGGTTCGACCGATCGCACCACCCATACCTTGATGTTCTTCAGGAGGATCTCGTTGTGCAGCAACTTGGTGGAGACAGGCTCCAGCAGTATGTCTTCGGACTCCAAAATGTTTTTTTTGATGCTGCTTGGGCTGCGTGTGGGGGAAGAGACAGTGGGAGGGGGGATAAACAATTCGGCGAACTGGCAGTCAACGATGGTCATACTAACGGAGGGAGGGGGGAACCACCCAGGGAGTGTCACTCGAGTGGACTCCCAAAATAATTTTTGAATATTACGAGCACGTGGATCCCTTATTCACTACGAGCAGCTGCAGACATTCGTGCAAGTTGTATCCCTATAAAGGAGGGGAGAAGGGGGGACAAGTATCAAAACGGGTGATATTTTCTCATGTGTCTCTCTTGACTCCCATCTCTTCGTAGGTAGAAACACAAAATGGACCCTCATATGTAGTGGCCAAATGGGAGCTCCCTTTTTTTTTTTTTCTTCCTACTCGAATGGTGATGAACTGAGGTGTCTGTCCGTGTTCGCCCTGAAGAAGTGCCGAGCATAGTTGCGTGTGTGTGCATGTACAGAGGGGAGGAATTGGCCCATGTGGGTATCACCACTCCCAATCGGGGCCATTTCACTTCAACAGCAGTACCCAGGCAAAGATAGAATATTTTTTGTTCCTCTCCGGCTCAGCTATGGCGCAGTGGTGGAAGTCCTGCAGGATGGGGGGGGCAGCACACAGGGAGGAAAAAAAAAAAAAAAAAAAAAAAAAAAATATATATATATACATACACACATACATACATACGTATACAAAATACTACATGAAACAACGGCAGTGAATCATCCAATGAGTTACAAAAAGAGAGTATGAAGGGGGGGTACCCCCAATGGGTGCTCTTCACTAACAGTTGGACATGTGCCGCTGTGCAGGTCCACAAACGGCTCGCAGATTTTTTGAATTTGACTTCCTCTCTGCTCTAATTTCTGCAACACGTGGAAAGAAAGGAGAGTAAATTTATTTCGATTCTGAATGACATTGGCCCACAATGGTGTCACTTTTGCACAAGCAAATTAACACAGAATATTTGCACGTCGCGGTACGCGACTTGTCTACTTCTCATCCCCTTACATAGCACTGAGTTGGGTAATTTGGCTTGTTGTGGCAGTTCTTCCTGTAGCAGTCTGAAGTGGGGAAGGAAAACAATATCCAAAGAATCGTTTTTCTTTTTTTTTTTTTTTTTGTGTGTGTGTCTTCATGCACTAGTGGGGAACTGTCATGCGTAACTGCGCTGGCAGTGACAGTGGCTGCATCTCTATGAAGTGCACGCACCCACTGGACAGAACAACTTGTTCTTCTTTTCATCTCCTCCTAAGGGATAAAACGGGAAGCAAAAAAAAAAAAAGTGAGCCCTTTCACCTTTTTGTTGCGCGTGCACCTACGTCATTATATGTTGTTACTATTTTATTTTTTTTTTTTGCATTACTGTTTTTGGTTCCGCTGGCTACCTTCTTTTCTTGCGCTTTCTGCAAACATCACGTGGGGGAAGCATACATTTAGGCCGCGTTTCCAGCATGTTTAGGCAAAAGTGTGAAAAAAAAAAAAAAAAAACGCCCCAACAATCGGCGTGCCAAGTTGCACACAAAGGGGAGACACAACACATTTGGAGGGAGACAACACTTTTTATTTTTTCCGTTCTATTTTTTCCTTTCTTTCGCCTCTCCATTCCGTACGTCGTATTTTGCCCAGTCGGAGAAATTCATCAACCAGTAGCCTGCAAAAGGGAACAATTAATGGGATGTGCCCATGGGTGAAAAAAAAAAAAAAACAAAAAAGCAAAAAATAAATCAAAAAAAACAAAACAAAACAAATGGAGGTCAAGAAGAGGAGGCCCCTCGATCATATAGCCCCCCACACACGTAGCACACCTCCCATTCTCACCATTCTCGTTAATATATTTTTGCAGAGCTATATCCGATGACTTCTTCAACTTTTTTAAATCTTCGTTGATCTGAAATGGAGGAAAATGGGTTAGTGCGTCGTAATGGAAATTGTTCATTTGGGGGCGACCCTGATTCGATGGGGGCGAACCTTCTTCATATGCACGTCTTGGTATGCCATTTTCCTTTCCTTTCTCTTCCCTCCCCTCTGAGTGTGGTCACACATCCACTTACCTTCATCAGTCGAAGGGTCACTATCTCCACCGACTTCTGCATCAGGTCCTTGTACAACTTGTACTCTTTGATCCTCCCCATGGCTTCGAACTTTAGCTTAAGTTCTTGCTGCGGGGTGGGGCGTGTTATATGGTGTGCGAAGCTTACGTTAATCGTGTAGCGCCCTTGCACCAGTCGTGCCGCGAAAGGACACCCCCCGTGCGGGAAACTCTCTCCCTTACGTTTTTCAAATGCTTGTGGCGATTCAACTTCTCCTTCAGCCCATACAAAATGGCGTCTACGTTCGACAAACTTTTGTGCATTTTTTTGTCCAGTGTATACATATTGGATTCGTAATTGTTTCCTCCTTTCTTGCTTCGTCTTTCGTCCTGCTTTTGACCCTCCTTTGGGGTTTGACCCTGCTTTTGACCCTGCTTTTGGTTCTGCCCCTGACCCTGCTTCTGACCATGCTCCTGACTCTTCTCTTGACCCTGCTCTTGACCCAGCTTCTGACCCTGCTGCTGTGAGGGGAGAAGTGAGACAGAAGGGATGGTCAGAAAGAGGAAAGAAGTCCTACTGCGCGGCAGAGCGGATAGCCCTTCTATGCCCCGTCAAAGGCAACCCCTTACGCGGTGTCTACACAGTAATAGGATCACCCTCTCAGTGTTCTCCCTCGTAGTGTCCCCGTTACATCCGTGTCCGCTTTTCCTGGGCAAACTTACCTGGTTCAACTGAACAGCAACAGCTGGGGTTGGAGATACCTTCTCCTGTATGCTCTTCTTTCCAAGGGAGGTTTCCTCAGAGGGGGGGACTACCTTGTGTGGACTCGCTCCTCCATGTAATTCTTCGTCCTCCCGATTCTTACCCTTTTGGGGAACCTCACAAGTGTGCATATCTGCATTAGTTGCTGCGTCCCCTTGAGGTTTTCCCCCTTCGGCGGTATTTTTTTCAATACTATCCACGGCTGGGACTTCATTCTTTTTTTTGCTCCCCTTCCCTCCTTTGTCCGTCTCCTCGTCCTCTTCCGTATCTTCCCCTCCCTCTGCATCTGCATCGTCATCACCATAGGGATCATCATCGACATCACCATCGGTATCACCATAGGCATCAACATCGGCATCAACACCGGCATCACCATCAGCATCACCACCGGCATCACCATAGGCATCACCCTGACTCCTTTTTGCTTTCCTTTCTCCAGCATCTTCCTCCCCATGCTTACTCCCTCTTTGCTGTTTGTTACCTCCATTATCTTCACTTTTTTCTCCCGCTGCGTTTTCTTTGACGGAGTCCCCTTCCATGTCCTTTGCACTTTGCACGTCGTTGCTCTTCGGGAATTCTTTTCCCACCTCCGGATTTCCACCTCGCGGCAATCCCCCATTCACCTCTACCCCATCGTTATAGCCTTTGTTTGGAGGAACCATTTTTTCCTCCTCCCCATTTGTGTAACCACTGAGTTTTAAACTCTCCTTTGAGTCACTTATCTGTATTGAGCTAACGATGGGAAGCTCTGTTTTTTCCGCCACGATAATCGTGTTAGTGCTCTTTTGAGCCTCCGCTTTGGCTTCTTCGACTGCTTCGGCTTCGACTGCTTCGGCTTCGACTGCTTTGACTCCTCCGACTGCTTCGGCTTCTTCGACTGCTTTGACTCCTCCGACTGCTTTGACTCCTTCGACTGCTTTGGCTTCTTCCCCGTTCGAATTGCTACCAGGTGGTGATCCCCATTTGTCTTCTACTCCATTTGAAGCATTTTCCATTTTTGAGTCCACTTTTTTTACATCCCTCAAAGTATTACCAATTCTTTTCGAACCCTCCATTTTCTCCTCCCCCTGGTAATCACTCTTAGTTTTATTTCCCCATTCCCTCTCCTCTACTTGGTACTCCTCCTTTTCTTCTTCGTCCTCAGGATCCTCCATATCGTCTTCCTCCTTTGCATACTTTGCCTCCTCTAGGTCCTCCATATCGTCTTCCTCCTTTGCATACTTTGCCTCCTCTAAGTCCTCCACATCGTCTTCCCCCTCGAAATCCTCCTTGTCTTCCTTTTCCTCCTCTACTTCTTTCTCCTGCAGGTCATCCATTTCTCCTTGGGAGGTCTTTCGGTTTTCCGTTTGGATGTCACTTTGTTCCGTTGCTTTGGCGTCCTTTTTTCGGCTTGCCGCTTGGGCGTCACTCTGACTTACCTTTTGGCCTCCCCCCTTTTTTCCTTCATTTCGGAGATCCGCCTTCCCTTCCACGTGTACCTCCATTTCAGTGGCCCCCCTTTCGACATTTTTCTCCTCCACCCAAGTGTCCTCTTTCCCCTTCTCTTGCGTCTTCGTCTCTCCTTCTAGGATGCAACTCTCATCGTCGTCTTTTTCTGTACCCATGTCAACAGTTATGTTATCCTTCCTCTGATCTTCCTTTGGTTGGTTCGTTTTTTCAATACCCTGCTGTTCTTTTGGGGGGCCTCCCCGCGGTTCGCTCTTCGGTTGGCTCTTCGATTCGCTCTTCGATTCGCTCGTCGGTTCGTCCTTCTTCTCACTCGTTGCCACACTGCCTACCGCATTACTGGCCGTCCCTCTGCCAATCTCATCAGTCTCCGCCACTCCGTCTACCTCATCCTTATCCACACTCAAGCAACTGTTAATTGTGCACTCCTGCAGGAAACTCACCTCCGATGGGAAGTCTGTCGAAGCGAACTCCGCTTCGCTTCCATAGTCACTTGATTGTCTTTCGTCTATTCCGTGGGGGGTTCCTCTCTCGGGGGAGAAGGTGCCGCCATTGGGTGTGCCATCCGGTTTGTCCTTTCCCCCCTCGTGCGAGTCCAAGTGGTAGGGGGTGATGGATGTTGGGGGTTCTATGTGGAAAGAGGAGGGGCGAAGGGAGTGTGAAGGAAGGCGAAGGGAATGTGGAGGAAGGCGCGAGAAATGTGAAGGAAGGCGAAGACAAAATGAAGGAGGCACGAAGCGAATGCAAAACGCGCAAAGAATCCTTTTAGCAGTGCCCCCTTGTGGAGACCCGCCTTATCGCTACCTCTGTTCCTGAGAAGCCCCTTTGCGCACAGAAGCACGAACGGAAAAAACAGGTATTTCATATTGTCCCTGCTGGGTGGGTGACATTAAGGGGGGAGCGTCGCCTGGGGGAATGCCTCTCGAGTGGACACCCCTCAGGGAGCAACGCAGGGGGGGATAGGCAAATCGCTTGACAAATCGCTTGGCAAATCACTTGGCAAATCGCTTGGCAAATCGCTTGGCAAATCACTTGGCAGATAACCGTTTCGGCCGACATTCGACCCAGTCGCCCCCTGCGCACGCCAAGTGTTGACACCACCTTATCCGCTGCGTCTTTTTTTTTGGGGGGGCCTCTCTACGAAGTGCACCGTCCTCGAGGTTAAACATTCATTTGGTGTTCCCCAGTAGACAGCGAAAATGTGTTACTCC
>NC_020408.1:218235-219304 GCF_000321355.1 Plasmodium cynomolgi strain B
ATAATCATATAGAATGGATGGTTCTGTTCTTTCTTCCCCCTTGTTGGAAAACTCTCGAAGGTAATTCCTACGGATCCGTCTGTTGCGCGTGTTTTCCCACGTTGGGGTAGGGGTCAAAAATGGTGCAAATTTTTTTTTTTTTTAACCTGTTTGTTCTTAATTTATGAGTGTTTGCCTTGGGGGCGAAAGAAAATGAGGACATACACGCGTTCGCGTAAAGGCATGCGTCCACATTGACGTATATTTCCGTGTGCTGTACATGTGCGCGACATGTGCGCTACATATGTGCATACACATAGCCAGTGACCCTGCGCGGCGGTGAAACAACCTGGGGGATACCGTTCACTCGGCGATGAAAGGACTCATCATACACGCATGCTCGCATGCACTCGGGAACACATACTCAGACGTGATACCAGGCGGACAGATTTACGTAAAACGTGGGACAGGGGTTAAGAAATCATCCTCCATCCCCCCAAAAAAAAAGAACAAAAAAGTTGTATGCATTTGTAGTGCATTTTGTCTATTCGTTGTTAACTTCACGGGGGTGGAAAAATGGGCACATGGGAACGCGGAAAAATGGACACATGGAAAAAATGAAAAAACCAAGCTGCGCAAGAAAGGAGGTGGGAAAAAAGGTGCGAAAAAAAGAGGTGGGAAAAAAGGTGAGAAAAAAAGAGGTGCGAAAAAAAGAGGTGCGCAAAAGGAACTACATCAAAGGAACTGCGTCAAAGGAGCTGCATCAAAGGAACTGCGTCAAAGGAGCTGCACCAAAGGAACTGCGCAAAACTGAACGGATGCACACTCGCATTTGCCCAACACTTGCGCATTCTTCCCCAAGAAAACACACACCATCGGGCCGCGCCACATCGCGTGGCACTTTCCTGGGCCGCCCTCTCCCCCCAACAGCTCTCAAGGTGAACACCAATTACGTACGTGTAAACAAAAACAGAAAAATTAAAAATATACTTGGCAAAAGCCTAAATATACAGTAAAAAAAAAAAAAAAAAAAAATCATAATTAAAAAATGACTGACCAGCAAACTTGTGCTGGGTTGCTGTGTGGGGGG
>NC_020408.1:219644-225866 GCF_000321355.1 Plasmodium cynomolgi strain B
TTAACTTAATAATGCTTCAGATCTGAACTGTGGAGGAGGGGCAGCTCGGCACAAAAAATTGACCCCACCGTCTCGGTGACCAGCGGGAGGGGGTGTGCCTAACAGGGAGGGAAGAAGCTGGCTTCCACATGTCGGGCGCAAAAAAAAAAAAAAAAAAAACTTCTTCAGACACACTTCAACCAAACGTGTAGTCAACTTAAGCACAAGGAGTGCCTCACAAGGAGCGTCTCACAAGGAGCGTCTCACAAGGAGTGCCTCACAAGGAGCGTCTTACAAGGAGCGCCTCACAAGGAGTGCCTCACAAGGAGCGTCTCACAAGGAGCGTCTCACAAGGAGCGCCTCACAGCTCGTGGTAATTCATTGGCTTGCAGGAAAAGCCAGCCAGGGCGTTCTTCGAAATTAAGTAGTTTATAAATCCTTCCAAGTTGTACTTGTGGCTCTTCCAAAGGATGAATCGCTTACGTTCAGCGAGCATGCTGTTTACCTTCTCCTGTACGCGCTCCTGTACATCATCCAGCTGAATATCTACGTTTTCAATTATGTCATTGTGTTTGATGACCTCAATTTTTGTTATCTTCAAGTCCTTCACTACAATGTCTGTAATATAGTTGGGAGGCTTCCTATCATTACAGTGAGCAGACATGGTAATAGAGAAGGTGGGTTTGCTTCCAATAAGGAAGGCATAGGTGCTGATAGGACAGAAATTCGTTCCGATACAGAGCTTTAAAAAAAGTGGGCCAATTATATGCTTAAAGTAACCATCCAGGATTAAGTTATACTTTCCTTTGTCATAATAAAAATGAAGATTCGCTATTTTGATAGAACTAATTCCTTGCAAAAAGAGCAAGGTGGCATGGTAAAATGTCTTCTCCTCGTGATAGATATGCCCGACATTGTAACAGGGCTCCTTTGCTAGGTATTTCTTCGTTTTGCATTTCCCTATGCTGTTTGGAATAAGCGAATGAAAATGGGCTGACTTAAAAAATGTGTTAAGTCTTTTATTCACTGCATTAATGTTGAACCGGAATATGCCCTCCCTCTTAAAGAACACCATGAACGTGGTGATAATAATTAACACAAAAAGAAATCCGTGAAGGAGGATAAACACTAGTGATACTCTTTCTGAAGCTCCCAATCCTAGTGCTTTCCTCAGCAGTCTTCCAACAAAACCTCCAAAACCTTTTCCTCCTCCTCCACCACCCTTGTTCTTCTTCTTCCTCTTCTCCAGGTGGAATAGCAAAATGGATTTTATTGGCATAAAATTTTTCAAGTATCCCTTCGGGTCACTCTTAAATGTTGTCCCTTTTTTGGAGGCTTCTCCCGATTCGGTTTCGTCTACTTGGTTTTCTCCTCCATAGATAGTCATTACCCCCTCGTTGGCGTTTTCTCCTCTGCCCGGGGCGTCTGAACTTTCAGATTCCGCCGCGACGGCCAGTACTCTGGGGGAGTCCTCACCTTCCTCTTGTTCCTCCACCTCTGCTGAGGGGTGTTGTCCCTTTTCACCGACCCCCAAACCATCACTGGGTGCACTTCGCGGGATGCGCGCTGTGCCGCTGTTCACAAAGCATTCATCTTTATCGGGGCTTCCCACCCCTGCATGCACTTCCGCTGGTACTCCCGTTGGTACTTCCGTTGGTACTCCCGCTGGTGCTTCCGTTGGTGCTTCCGTTGCTGCTTCCCTTGGTGCCTCCCTTGGCACCTCCGTTGGTGCTTCTGTTGGCACTTCCCTTGGCACTTCCGTTCGTGCTGCCGCTGTCGCCGCTACTGTCGCTTCGCCCTGCGCTTGCCCCTCCTCGGCGCTGAGCTGGGAGTCCCTATCCGAAATCAAGTTAAACTCATTGATCTCGTCGTTGTCCACGCGCGTGTTCTGATACCCCAGGCTGGTGTCATTCTCATACACGCGATGCATCATCATAGTTTGTACAGTGTCCGTGTGCTCCTTAGTAATGTGATTATGCTTCATCGAGGAGGAAAAAAAGTGTTCCTTCTTCAACAAAAACTGAAAGAAGTAGGAGTAAATGGGCACATGCCAGTGCTCATGTTTCTGGATATTCAAATCCACAATTTCGCTATATCGATTATTTTGAAAAAGAGTGATCCTCTTCTTCGTCTTCTTCAATTTCTTCACATACAACTCCCACTGACGGACATACAGATTGATCGAAAGACACAACAGACCATACACAGCGAACAAAAGAAATTTGCAAAATTTTACAGTGTTGCTCTTGTATAAAACGAGAATATTCAAATTATGTGTGTGCTTTACTATCTGATAGAAGGTCAACAAGGAAATGGAAATTATTTCTCCTAACGATATATGCATACAGAAGGAACAAATAGTGGTGAAAAAAACGGAGAGAGAAAAATAAAAATTTAACATCCTATTGAAAATAAAGCTAGTATTTATATCTTCACTTTTGCTACTCGAAATGGTACTGTTATTTGGAGAAGTGAGATCATCTGACGTATTCGATAGACGATCATTCTTCTCGATCTCTTTCTTTATATATAAGTAATTGTAACGTTCTGAGACCATCATCTTCTGATTATCCTCCACCTCAGGACTGAACACCAACTCGTCATTCAACGCACACATTTTCTTGTACCCACGAGAAAAATTCACATAATATAGGTTCATAAATAAGACACTCAAAAAAAAAGACACTCCAATAATTACAGGGAAGATAAATGGTAACATGACGAAGAAGGGGTAAATGTAACTCTTGTTTATCTTCAGCTTTAAAATGTTGAGCATGTCAATAAAATCGATTAATATTCCCTCCACGTTAAAGTTGAAGTAACTGAGATAGATATATATACCCACCATGCTGCATTCCACCGCCGTTATTAAATATACACACAGACAGAGGAAGAGAAATAGAAAACACGCATACCCTATTTTGATTTTGTTCAATCTGCATTCATGGAAGTTGGTCTTCAATAACGAATTAAATTTTTTTTTTTTTAAATATATATACGCGTCATTATTTTTCATCACCTTGTATAGGTAGTTTATATTGTTTAACGTTTGGAGCTTGTTATAACATAGGAGTTGCTTCTCATACCTTTCGTGTGGTTGGAATGGAGTTGGTTCCAGATTTACATTTTTTTGACGGAGTGCTCCTCTTTCATTTAAGATACTATTAATATCCTCATGGTCATATGCCATAAACTCTGCTTCTCCTTTCCATCTACCACTCCCTCGATGCATTCCTCCGTTGTAGTGAATTTCACGTGAATGTGCCCCTCTCTGGTGCACACTCGGAATGGAAAGATCATGATGGTACATTCCACGATGATCAACTATTCCTGTCGCTCCTCCTAGATGATCTTCTCGGGAGTGCCTCCCCTCATGGGAAACTCTTTTTTTCCCACCTCTCCGGTTGTTCTTTGTAAGACCCTTCGTCCATTCCGCTCCCTTTTGTAAAGCGGAATCACGCTGCTCTGAATTGTTTGCCCCATTACTGTCATGTTCCTCCTCTTCTTCCTCGAGGTCTTCCCCTCCTCCTCTACGTGTCAAACGAGTTTTATTCACTTCACTAATGGTTGGGTCATCCTCCCCGTTCCTCAACTGCCCATGGGGTACCACCCTTTCCCTCTTAACGTAATCCAACTCTCTACTCTCCCGTATATCCTGATGCAGATTAGTCCTCACACTTAGACGCCTCTCCGCAGGCAACGAATATATTTTTATATTCCCCTTTTTAAATATATGAATTTTAAGTGACGTTAGAGTAAGCAGGAAGAAAGAAGAAACAGTCGACAACAGACAGTAGTTTAAAAAATGGTATGCTCCACTTAGGATCTTTGCCTCCAAAAAATACAGATTTAAAGAGGACACGATGAAGAGAGATATTAACACGTCCACAAACTGAAACCTCGAAATGGAACTCAGGATGCTGAATTTTTTCAAAATAAATTGCTCATTTTCGTTTACAGTGTTAATAAAAAAAATGTCATCCTCCTCCTCATCCTTTTCTTCCTCTTCATGCTGCAGATTCAAATTATACAATTTGAAGAAGCAGTAAAAATTGTCGCTCACCATTATAAACTTCAAAATGGGGATAATTATCGAAAAGAACAGCAGCATGGCCATGTTGAAGTAACTCTTGCTCGTGAACAGCATCCATATTGACTCGAGGATGGAATTTTCGTACACCTGTGTGCTGTCCGCGATGATATCTGCAAAAAAAAAAAAGGGGGATGTGCGGGGCAAGTAATTCGGGGTGCTTCAGAGGTAGGTGTGGTGCACACGAGGATGGGTTTGACCCTCAACTGGGAATGTCACCCAACAGGGCATATCACTCAACAGGGCATATCACTCAACAGGGCATATCACTCAACAGGGCATATCACTCAACAGGGCATATCACTCAACAGGGCATATCACTCAACAGGGCATATCACTCAACGGGGCACACCGCTCACGGGGGAACACCGCTCAACGGGGCATGTCCCCCCACTTACTTCCGTGAAAGACGATCTTAACCGCTGGGTTAATAATCCCATTGATGAAGAAAAAGTAGGAAATGTAGAAGAGAACGAAGGACAAAAACAAGCTGTTGTTAATGATGTAGATCTTCCTCTTGCTCGAAATGGTCAGCTTTCGTGCGATCTGCTCCCTACACCTTCTGTACATATTTTTCAGAAATGGCATCATTTTGAGGACTGTTTTTTGGGGAGGTGATGTTTCGTGTGCATGCGATTTACGGCAGCGGCGGCGTGCGGTGCGGAATGAGATGCGGAATGCGATGCGTAATACATTTGCGTTTGTGGACTTCCGCTTTTTTTTTTTTTGTTTCATTGTAGGCGCGAGAACCTCATCGATTCGCAGCTTTATGTTTGGTAAAACAAAGAAAGCCCAGGTTCATGGTTAGGCGGGGGGTGCGGCGGGAGTAGCAGATAGATCGTCAGCTCTCGCGGTCGTGCGCCGTCAAGCGGATGCGAATGAAGGGGTGAGTCCGCCCAGGAGAATGGCGCTTGGCGGGCACTACTCAGCCGATGGTGCTTGGCGGGCACTACTCAGCCGATGGTGCTTGGCGGGCACTACTCAGCCGATGGTGCTTGGCGGGTACTACTCAGCTGATGCTGCTTGGCAGGTACTACTCAGCCGATGCTGCTTGGCAGGTACTACTCAACCAATGCCGCTCAGCCGATGCCACTGGGAAAATACAAACAAATGCGCATACGCTCTACGGGCAAACCGATCCACGACGCAAGGACTCAAAAAACACGCACGCACGAATGCTTACGTGTCAAAGTCCCCCCTCAGCAGGGGAAAAAAAAAAAAAAGAGGAAATCAAAAAAGTTAATTCGTGCCCGTGAAATGTAGATAAACGTTTCACGTATACATACACTGAGAATACAATGAATGCGCTCGTATTGGTACTGCCATGCAAGGTTATATATTATTATATACTTAACTGAATGGCATGGAAAATCTCAAAAAAAAAAAAAAAAAAAAAAAGCGAACAGGTAGAATAGCATAAATGGCGCCGTATAGCATATCATATATCATGAACATATGTGACGTGCATAAACGCATAATGTCATGCGCGTATACATTTTGTGGGGGAAAGCATTTGGCGAATCCATTATAGGGAAAAATGTAGAAGATGGTCCAAAAAAAAAAATGCCATACGCATAATGCGTATAGTAACATATAAATAATACAATAAATATTGATGACACGCGCGCCTAGGCAATCGCTTCACTTCGTGAACGCACTTCTGAACACGAACGCTGTGCGCGTGGGGAAGAACGTCCGCGCAGGTAGTACCATGTAAATTGTGCACTTTCGGATAAGTACGTCCTACGTAAAGGTAAAAAGATGATCAGTCACCATGCGCACGGCACACCATACATATGCAATCGCTTCTGCCGCATGGGGGAACGACCGGCAAATCGGCAAAATTGAGGGAGAGAAAAAAAAAAAAAAAAACAAAGGGAAATTATCCAATTCTGTAATTTTTGCTGTCGTAGCCATTTGGAAAAAAATTTTCGCATTTGCGACGTTGATCCTATTTTCACGTTTACCATCGCACAGCCCTTTCGACCAAGTGACACAAACACACTTATACACCTTAAAAAGGCGAACCGTTCGAGCTGCCCCCGTTTGGAAAAGTTCCCGTACGGGGAGGGGGGGATGGATGTACACATATATAACGCATAATCTCGCAACCTGCACGAGAATTTGTCTTTCATGGCCAACATATTTCATGA
>NC_020408.1:226166-226674 GCF_000321355.1 Plasmodium cynomolgi strain B
GCGCTGACAAAAAAAAACTTGCAAAATGAAAGTAAACGGAATGAACAAATTGCAAAACAGTAGTTGGAACAAAAAAGGGAAACAAATCCAAGTTGGACACTGTAGAGAGGAGTGTACAATCCCCCGCGCGTAAAAAAAAGTTGCACAAATGGCCAAACCGACTGTGTAATTCACTTTTCCAATTGTTTGCAAAAAAAGTTAAGGAGTAGCAGAGGGGGTGTACATTTTAAAAAGTGGTACTTACTAACCCCTGTGCCCCTGCTGAAGTTCAGCTCATTTAATCAACTTACTCGGAAAAGGTATTGGTTCATTGTTCGGTTAAATGGTGTGAAGAAAGGAGGCCAAACCCCCCCGGGGAGTGTTTCAACCTTTGGAAAAGCAAACGTGTGTTACGCTCTGTCGTGTTCGCAGGTGGGAGTAGTCATATAAGTGACATCCCCGTGTATGCGTCAAACGTGTGGTTTTCCCGTCCAACCTGAGGAACTGTTCGTGCCTTCTCCTGCGACAA
>NC_020408.1:227684-237981 GCF_000321355.1 Plasmodium cynomolgi strain B
AAAAAAAAAAAAGATAAAAAAAAGTACATCTAAATATGTGTGCATAATTATGAACTCACCTATACGCACAGTTATGTTTCCCTCCGTGGACACACGCAAGTTCGATCTGCACACAGGATTAATCTAAGCCCTGCCGAGGAAGTACACTCCCCTCCATTTCGCGTAAGCACTTGTCCGTATGTCTCTCTCTCTCTATGTGTGTGCTTATTTGTGAACCCTGCCAATGCATGGTAAAAGGAGAATGCCCGCACACTTTTGCATTTATTGGAGAGAAAAATTAAGAAGCTCCTTCCGAGTTTCATCGCAGAAAGGTCTACATTACTTACAAGACAAACGTGCATGCGCGCAGTGAAACGACTTCGCCTTTTTTTCTTCTCCCCCAAATTACCGCCATCAATTGCGTAACATGATTGACTCGTGCCCAAGTAGCGCTTTAAACGAGTTCCGCTTAAGTGAAGAGCAGATCATCGAAAATTTCACGCGCAACCGAAATGGTTCGAAGCAGGACGCGCCACAGTTGTTGTGTGCCCCCAAGAGGGACGATGATCCCCTGAATGAATACCCTTACCCGCGCCCACCTGACGAGGTGGAAAAACGCAGAATGCCAGTCCTTGCACCTGGCAGAGGTCTTCCCCCTGCGGATCGCGTCACACTTAACTGCAACAATTTCGGTAATGGGCCACAAACCAGTACATTCGCTTCCCCACACACATGCGCTGCATACATGCCTTCCTCGTTACGTCAGCCGAATCAGAAAAGGCAAAAAAAAAAAAAAAAAATTAAAAATAAAATAAAATAAATTTTCAAAATAACCCCCTCGTTTTCTTCATCAGATGACCCCCGCGGGACGGACTACCCCGTTGAAAGCCTGCTACGCAAAATAAGGAACTTGGAAAATGAAAAAAAATACCTACTGAAGTCTTTGGAGAATAAAAAAAACGTGGAATTGGAGTATAGGAAGGCGCTCGAGACACAGGTAAAAAGACACAGCAAGCGGTTGGTCCCAGGCGGGTTGATTACTCCGCCAAACGGTGGCACCATTTGGGAAGACCCTCCCTATGTGCAGCCAAGCAAGTGAATCACCCCAATGGGGTATATCACAAATGAATTGTACGAGCCGCGAACACACTGAATGTGCCGCCTCCCTTCCCCCTTTACACACAAAACCCTGCAGGCCGCATTCGTCAGCGCAGAGAATAAAAAGTCCCAGTTCTACGAAAACGAATGGCTGCACATGAAGTCGCAAGAGCACTCGTTCATGTAAGGGAGTTGAATGGAGGAGAGAAATTAACAGACTGAGAGACTTCCTCTATGCCCCCAGTTCTTGCTCTTCCGCTTTGCAATTTGCGATTGAAAATTATTTGTTCACCATGGTCGTATGCGATACGTGATGGGTGGCAAGTTGCTCCTCTGCACAAATCTATATCTCCCCATGGACTCCTCCTTTCCCATTTCGAAGGACTTCCGGGAGAGCCCCCCTGAGGCAGACGCTGGAGTTGTTTTACGAAGATGATGACCTGTACAAGGTGAGAGCAAAAAGGAAAAACTGAAAATGGATCAAGGGAGAGAGATGCAAAAACGAACAGTGAATAATACCCCCATTCTCTCCACTTCCACCACATGCAGAAATTGGGAAGCCTCACCAGCACCCAGGAAATCTTCATCGCTAACTTGATCGAGGACCATAAGGACTTGGCGCGGGAAAGGAATTCCATTTCGAGGAAGTACCAGGAGGCCGTGGTAAGCTTGCCTGTGCAGAGGGGAGGTTCCCTAGATAAGCACACCGAACCCATGTCACGTCTGTTCCCCTTTGGTGGACGTGCAACAGCTGAGTGACGACCTACCCCCTTCCTGCAGGACGCCAACTTCCAACTCTATCAACAGAACGAAATGCTCAAAGCGCAAAATATAAACCTCGTGGAAAGGAACAAAGACGCGATAGATCACCAAATGGTAAGTGTTCAAAGGGGATGATGGAGCACAAAAATTTGAAAATGTCTCCTCTTTTGTGTTAAAAGGCATATACACACCTGACGCAAATTGATTCCTTCCCTTTTTTTACCCCTTCCACTATCCTAACAGGAAAAAAACTTAGTCGCGCTGAATACCTCGCTCATTCATGTCCAGAAGGAGAACATCCAACTCAAGGGTGAGTTCCCATTTGGCTAAGTCACCAATTGGTCTTTCTATAACAATGCTGATTCACTCCATCTAGTTGGTTAACTGACCTAACCATGTGCAGATCCACACCGATGCAATGCATAAAACGTTTCGCTACCATTACCCTCCTCGCAGAAACAGTAGACCAATACACACAGCTCATCGAGAACATAGAAAAATGCTCCGAAGTAAATACAGAGAAGTCCCTAGTAGGGCTAATCACTTAGTGCACCTTCTTCGCTTAAGTGCGCCCGACACTCCCTTTAGTTTCTCCTTCCTGCCTCATCAGGTGAATTCCATCAAGGAGGAGTTGAACAAGTTTAAAAAATATTTGCAAATATGAAATGGAATGGGTGTGCGCAGAGGAGGTTCCAAGAAGGTGTGTGTTTGTGTCGGTGTCGCCTCGATGGCAAAAAAAAAAAAAAAACTCTCGCAATGTAGCAAAGTAGAAAAGTAGCGATGTAGCAAAATGGCAAAATAGCAAAATAGCAACCTAGCGCAGTAGCGTAGTAGCCCAGTTAACTGTTTATCCGTTTACCTGTGCAAAAGAAAGCTACCCATTTTTGGAGACCCACAACACTTGGAGGATCTAACCACGGATGATCCTTCTCCTTCTTTTGACTTCATCCCTTTCACCAATTTGGCTAGCTTGTTAATTATTACCCTCTTGTTTTTGTGTGTCCGTAGTCGTAGTCGTAGTCACTCTTCTATACTGCGTTGCCACTTTTCATATCGACGTGTCTTTTTCATTTTTTAATAAATTCGTTTAGCCGAACCGGGGCACGCCCATGTAAGCTGCTGCCCCACAGGACTGAACACACGTGATGCAGTTGCATCTCCCAAACCGATGTGCTTTTCAATTAATATTTAATAGGTTCCCGCCAACTGTGGATCCACCACCCCTTACGTTGGGATTTACACTTCGTACCCATTCGACGATGTAAAGATGCGGTAGCCGTAGCCCCGTTTAATCGCTTCTCCCCTGTCGATTTGTTCACCCCCATTTGGTCAGCATCCCAGTCATGGCTACACACAACCAAGCGCCGCTTTGTCCAGCCCCCCAAAAGGGGCAACGTCGTGCCGCGTTAACGTGCCTCCTTAATGTGCAATAAACGTATAAGCACATGAGGGAACACCTACGCTGTCCACGTTGATGAGAGTACCTCCTCTCCTTTTAAATGAAACGTTGAATGGCTACCCCGCATTTGAAATGGGGTTCCCCGGCGGAGCAAATGTACGCAACGTCTTGTCCCTCTTAAAGAGGCACGCAGCATTTGTGCACCTATTGAGGAGAGAGTCGCCGATGACCTTCCCTCATACGGTTTGGTTTAAAAAAAAAAAAAAGGTTCATCAGTTGGGGGGTGGAGACTTCAGCGCACAGACATGTATGTGTGTGTATACACTTTAGACTGCTTTCCGCGCGGAAGGCAGGAAAAAAAAAAAAATGGTTAATAAGGAAGACCATTTGGTGAGGGGCAGGGAAACGCAAAGGGGCGCATCAAACAAAGCAGGCGTGACAAACGGGGGGAAGCGCACAAAAAGGGGGCCCTCGTCCGTAGGATCCACCCACTTCGCCACCGCCGCTTCTCCAACGCCACTTCTCCAACGCCGCTTCGCCACCTCCGCTTCGCCACCTCCACTTCGCCACCTCCGCTTCGCCACCTCCACTTCGCCACCTCCACTTCGCCACCTCCACTTCGCCACTTCCACTTCTCCCCTACACCATGTCGGCGAAGCAGTAATGAATGAGCGCCTCCCGCGCGTTCTGTATACGCGTGAAGGGGTTGGGGTCCAACAGCTTCAGGCACAAGTCGAGCACATCGGGGTGGTCGTGCCAAATGAACGGGTCGAAGTTGAGCTTAGTATGAATTAAAATCTTCTTCTTCAGAGGAACAGGCATATCATTACTTATCTGAAATGGGAAACGACCATCCATGAGAGCATACAAAATGACACCACAAGCCCATACGTCGTTAGCTGTGGATATGATCCCATCTAAAGATTCAGGAGACATGTAGGGGGCCGTTCCACATATGACTTCGGATCTTCTGTTAGGACTAAACTTACTTGACATGACTCTCTCCATCATGTCCATGTCGATTAAGCAGAGATCGCTGTAGGAGTTGTTTCTCTCCTTTTTTCTCCTCTTCTTTGTAATATAATTTTTTGTAAGCTCCCTAAACGTTGAGCATCTAGTTCCTTCGTTCTTTTGAAACCTCAATAGGGAAATATTTTTCTGTCCTTTTCTTCCTGACTTGTATCTCTTCATAAGGAGAGGGACTTGCATGTAGTTCCCTTCGTGGCTCATTCGATCGAAAGTGTTGTGTTGCCCCATTTTCACTGTACAGTAGTCTTCCCTATCACAGCAATGGGAATGAAAAGAGTTCACCGTTATAGAGGGCTGTTTGGAGCTGTCCAACGAACCTTCGTATGAGCTGGAAAGCTTCGAGTAAGCGGACAACACTGTCGATGCGCGTCTGGCCACTCGCTCCAACGAGGTGCGCCCGGGGACCCCATTGGAGAAGCCCCCATTGGAGAGGCCCCCATTGGAGAAGCCCCCATTGGAGAGGCCCCCGTTGGAGAAGCCCCCATTGGAGAGTGCCCCATTGGAGAAGCCCCCATTGGAGAGAATCCCACTTGAGCAGACCCCACTGGAGAAGACCCCACTTGAGCAGACCCCACTTGAGAAGCCCCCACTGGAGGAGGTCCCCCGGGAGGAGAATATCCCATGGGAGGATGCGCCGTTCGAGTAGGCCCCACTGGAGAGGAGGTGACTGGAGAGGAGGTGACTGGAGAGGAGATCACTGGGGAGGGACTCCCCGGAGGTGGCTCCACCTGGGATTGCCTCACAGGGGAGTCTTCTCTCCAAGGCGCCCTCGGAATTGGCTCCCCCTGGGAGCACGCCAACCCGAGCAAGGCGATTAACCCGGACACCCCCGCGGACATGATCTGGGCGATCAGGGCGATCTGGGCGATCTGGGCGATACACACCATCTGGGCGATCTGCACGATATACACCACCTACACCATCTGCACTTCCAACGCCCGTGCCGCTCCTCTGCACACCTCGCAGTGCGCACGAGCCAAACTCCTCACACTCGTAGTCCCTCTTCCGCTTCCTCTTAAACATAATATTCTCCAGCTTTATGTCCCTATGGATGATGTTGTTCGAGTGCAGGAAGTCCAACCCTAGCAGAAGATTCTTCATGATATATTTAATCTCGTGAATCTCCAGCGAGCCAGGAACGAGGGACATGAAATAGTCCAGTAAAGTACACCCTTCACAATACTCCATTACGATGAAGTAGTAATTGTCTTTATCAAAAACGTCATATATAGGAATTACATTCCTGTGTCGATTTTGTTTTAAAAATAAATACTTCTGCATGAACTTATTCATGTGATGATCATCCCTCTCTTCTCTCACAATCACCTTCATTGCATAGGTCTTCTTGTTAAGTACGTTCATGCATTTATACACTTGGGATTTTTCTCCACAGTATATCAGCCCCACGATACAGTAGATCTTATTGTAGTACGTACACTTGGGATGCATGCACATGGAGGAACTCAATTCACATGGGGTCATCGTCCAATTGGGAACACCCTCCTCGTGGGGCTTGGCTCTTCCGTCTTTATTGCTTCCTTCCTTCATTCGGATTGGCTTCCCCTTTTCGCAGTCATCCTCCTCGACCTCTTCACTCTGGTACACACTTATCACGTACTCGATTGCTCTCCCTTGAACGCAATTTTTATCCTCTGAACTGTCATGGGATGATAAGCAACTTTTTTGACGCCTTTCCAGACTTGTCTCCTCCCCGTTTTTGGAGCCCAGTTTTTTTTTCTTGTTCCCTCTAGTTTGGTTGATCCCTTCGTCTTCCTCATCTTCGAATAGAGAGAAGAATGGTCCTTGATCCTCCTTTCCCGCTTCGTTTTTCTCCCTCCCCTCGACAGAATCCCTCGTCGCGTTGTGCCTCAAGCCACTCCTACGCTCCCTGCACTTCCTATTCGCCATGTGTCTACGACCCCTATTCGCGACGCGCCCCTTATTCGCCGCCACTCTCGTCTTCCTTTTCCTCTCCTTCCTCACGTTCAACCTCTCCCGCTTCCTCTCACTGCAAAAAAAGGCCCTACCCCTTTTTCCCACTGTGATAGCGTTTGCTAAATGCCCCTCGCACAGCGACTTCATCCTACCAGCACGGGGTTCTTCCGCATCACCTACAAGAGTATCCCTCCCGGTGCGCCCCCAATGTGGATCACCGACTGGGGAGAAACGCATTTGGTTCTTCTCTCCAGAAACCCTTTCGCTGAATCTACTTTGGCTGATCTTCTTCGACTCTTTCTCTGCCGCTAACTGGAGAGCCCCGTTTTGAGTTACCCCACACCCATGATAGCTAAACAAGGTGGGACAACAACGATCGTTGGAGCTCCCATTTGTGTGCCTACTTTCACCACGCTTCGTCCACGAGCGGGGGGGAGGAAAATGACCCTCAGTTTCCTCCCCACGAGAGGAAACTCTGCCGCATGTGCTCTCCGCTTCGTTTTTCTCCTTCTCCTTATTCTTCTTCACCTTCTTCTTAGTCTCCTGCTTATTCCTCTCCTTCTTCTTATTCTCCTTCTTCTTATTCTTCTCCTTCTTCTCCTTCCCCTTCTTCCCCTCCTCTTCCAACTGTCTCCTCTCCACCTTCCTCACAAATCCTTTTTCCCCGCTTGACCCCACAACCTTGGTGGTAATCTCCCCCCCCCTGCAGAGGCACCTCTTGCCCCTTCCCCTACTGCACCTCGACCTACAGCGCGCACCTGAACCAGAGTTAGCCCCAACGCATGTTAACACCTTGTCTAAACTTCTATACTTTTTTAAGATGGAAAAATTAAAATCGTCATTTTCTAAAATAGGGACAGATGATGAACCCTGGTTTGTTTTGCGGCATGCCAACGAGAGACACGTCTTTGCCTTTGCTTGCAGTTGGATGGTCCTTCCTCGGTTTACTCCACCACTAGGGATGTTATCAAGTGAGGAATCTACTACCACTTCACCGTCACCATTACGAGACACATTCCTGTGCCAATCACTTGGAACTCCCTCCTTCGATTCCCTGTCGGATGGGGTGGACGGATCCACAAACTCACTGTAGCAGAAAATGGATTTCTTCTTTGTAATTCTCATTAACTTCAATTTGTTGTAAAAGCTAACCGTCCCAAGTTTTTTATTTTTTTCCCTTCCTTGTTCTCCCCCTTTTTTGTGACTCCATTTGTAGAAGTAGCTCGCATCGTTATATGATCGCCCCAATGGTTCACCCTCCCCTGCTGGGCCTCTACTCTTCGCCCTCCCTCGTGACTTCACCATCTCCTCACTTCGCCTTATACACTGAGCGACATTACCTGCACTGGCGTTTTTCCCCCTACTGCGGAATTCGCTCGTCGTCAATTTTTTGCAGGAGGGAAGCATCGAGTCGCTGTGGGCCTTTTTCGACTCGTTCATATTTCCACGTAGCATTTTTCCTTCCACGTGTAAAAATATATGTCCTTTCTCTTCACAGGAAGACGCACCCTTCTCCTGTAGGGGGTACTTCTGAACAGCGGTGCTACCTGTGTGTGTGTCTTTTTGTTCACCACTTGCTCCCCTTCTTACTTCACCTTCGGTGTGCAATTCCTGTGAACCCTTCTTTTCGCTTCCCATTTCGTTCCTCTCTTTGGTCTTTAAAACGGCCGCATGCTCTCCATAACTAATCGAATCGCTTCCTACACGTGTGTCCTTGTTACGCACACAGAATCTGCAGTTGGGACATTCTTCACCTTTCCGATCGTTCGTGGCTGCGTCACGGGAGGGAGAGGAGATACAACTCTTCACAAGTCCATCATCACTCCAGGGGACTGCACTGCCATCTGAATTGAACGATCCGTTACTGGAATTTTTAATGGAATATTTGAACAGCTTGCCGAGGTTCCTATCCACCTGCGGGGGGTCAACATTAGTGTCTGCTGCTTGTCCGAGGCAATAACTGGGGGATGTTTCCTCCGAAGATTCTTTCCCTTTTCTGCTTCGCGTAGTGGCGCCCCCGTCGCGATGGCTCTTCATGCCATATGTTTGGCTTCCATTCGGTTGACCGGCTAGACTTCCATTCGGTTGACCGGCTAGACTTCCATTCGGTTGACCTGCTAGACTTCCATTCGGTTGACCTGCTAGACTTCCATTCGGTTGACCTGCTAGACTTCCATTCGGTTGACCTGCTAGACTTCCATTCGTTCGACCTGATAGACTTCCATCCGTGCCTCCTGCCTGGCTCCCATTCGAGTCGCCCCCCTGGCTTCTGCCCCTGCCGCTGCCCAAGCGGCTACTCACGACTCTATTGCCAAGACGCTCTTTCAGGAAACAATTTATGAGGGCACTCTCCGCAGGAGGGTCTCTCCTCGCCACGTCGGCGATGCGCGACTGACCCGCTTTGGCTCCTCCCCCATTAGCTCCGCCTCCTTTCCCTCCTCTTGCGCCATTTTTAACGGCGTAGTTACTGCTCTTTCCTGGCACCTCCTCCTTATACAATTTACACGATTCTGCATCTTCACTCGAGGCAACTTGGCATATTTTGCTAGTGGACGAAGCGCTGCTGTTTTCCTGTGACGACCTGCATCCTTTCTTTAGCAGCCTTTTCCAGATTAGGGAATTCAAGCTGCACTTAACTGTGTACTGCTCTTCATCTGCTGGTAGCCCAATCAGACCTGCGGCAGAAGTAGCGTCCACGCTCCCTGGTCGCTCATTCTTATTTATCAAATTGTTGTACTTGTAGAAGCTAATCAGGTTGGTTTTTTCCTTCCCTTTTGTGTTTCCACCTGGGGGGGCATTATCTTGGCCGCATACTTTCTTGTTGGCAATAAAAAGCCCAGTCGACGGATTCGTATCCTCAACTGGGTCATTACAATATCTTAGGAACTCTGCACTAGTTCTTGTCTCGTCTAATTTACCAACTCTATCACAGGTCTCCACGTGTTTTAATCTCATAGATGAATTATTCACGCAGTCATTGCAGGGGATTCGATTCAATTCCTCATCCTCCTTCGAGGACGAGTGGTCCAAGTGGCGACAATTCCGATTGCAGCAGATCCCCTCACCACAGTTACGTGTATTCATCGTATGCTTTAATAACTGCAAATATTTGTTTTTCATGTTTTTTTTCTTAATTGCTTCCTTCGTACCACTTCCGTGGTCCATACGCCTGCCTGCGCATGTCTTGTGTTCGTCAATACTGGCGGAAATAATTTTGAGGTTCTTCACCGATTCATACTTATCCATTTGGGAGTTCGGCGAATAGTGGCTCCGGTGGGGCGAAGTGTGCGCGATTGGGGGTGCGCGATTGGGGGTGCGCGATTGGGGGTGCGCGATTGGGGGTGCGCGATTGGGGGTGTGCGACTAGAGGTGCGCTGTTCTACTGGGAGATAGTTTTATACGATTGGACGTGCGTAGTGGGCTTCTCTCGGTGTGCAGCCTGCCACCACGCGAATAACGTCCTCAAAATGAAAGCTAGGTGAAACGAAGCAGACGAGGGAAAAAAAAAAGGGAAAACGAATAAACACAACAGCAGACAATGTGTGACTAACCGTTAGGCCACACTGTGTGCAATTGATCTCAGGGTAGACTACCAAACTAGAAGGACTCAGTGTTGTTGTCCTCCTTTTTATGGCAATCTCGACACAAAATTATTCCTGCACGGAAGGCTTCTCACTAAGGTAGGCATAAAAAAAAAATACATTTAACTTAAGGTACTCGCTGGTGTGTACCTCAGCCTTTTCTTCCCTGGACGGGCGTGCTTTCAACAGGTTGGAAGCGATTACTAGGGACACGCAAGTCTGCAGTTGTATGCAATTGCGTGTAGATGCACGTAGACGTATGTACCTTTGCGTCGGTTTGTCCTAACGTTTAGAGGCGAATACGCTCGCATGCGCGTAACCGCGAGTTCAACTCAATCCATATTCCTCAATCTATGCCCAGTGGAAAAAAGTGTGCAGTTCGCACGTGGGAAGACACTTGAAGCGAAGGGGCTGAACTTAACGGACGCGGTGACAGGCAGGCAGCCACGGCATGCACATAAATAAAAAGTTAAAAAACAAAATATGCAATTTTATAATTAATTACAAAAAAAAA
>NC_020408.1:238401-239918 GCF_000321355.1 Plasmodium cynomolgi strain B
CCTTCAAAATGGTAGCAACGGATAAAAAAAAAATTAATCAGAGCTTGTACAGTAGCTTCATTCTAGGTAGATAAGACGCAGGAATAGGAATGGAATGTGTATAAGTTAAAACGAAGCAGCGGCAGGAAAGGTGAAAAAACGTGAAAAGAGCAGTTGGCGCAACAAAAAGAAGCGGCGATGCAGCGCTTGCACCGTCAATACATTGAAAAAAAAAAGAAAAAAGCAACAAAAATAAAAACAAAAGAAAAAGCAAAAACAACGCAAAAACAACAGCGCAAAAACAACAACGCAAAAACAACAACGAAAAAACAACGAAAAAATAATAACGAAAAAACAACGCAAAAACAACAACACAATAACAGCGACGGTCTTTTGCTAATTGCCCTAAAGCGGAACCCGCGCTGGTGAACATGCGCAGATCGGCTAGGTGTTATTCACAGCAGTTCACGGCGGAAAGCACAATTCGTACCCCCCCCCAACAACGAATCAAAATTGAATACAGTTTTTCCTACGTGCACATAACGCTACTTTAAAAAGGATTTCTCCAAAAAAAAAAAAAAAAATGTTTATGCAATAAAACGGCCTTTTTATGGGACCATAGTTAGTTGGCGTTGCGTAATGTGCCACGAGCAAAGGAGAATGCAAAAATTCACTCACGAGCAAAAGGGGAATGAAAAAATACGCTCACGAGCAAAGGAGAATGCAAAAATACGCTCACGAGTAAAGGGGTATTCAAAAACGCATTCACGTAAGAAGGGGTATGCAATTATGGACTCGTTTATACGCGCATATGTATATAAATACACCCGTTTGGGAAAGGACAATTCCTAAAAAATTCTACGTTGATCATTTCCCATAGCGGTGGACATGAGTGTCCACCACAGCGGCTTGTTTAAAGCTAATTTGTCGGGAAAGGGCAACTCGGTTGTGCTGGTGGAAAAAAATTTGTATGAACGTCTACACTGTGAAAAAGATTATGGCTAACTATGCAAAAAAAAAAAAAAAAAAAAGCTGTTCATATGAACTCTGCATATGAACCGTGCATATAAAATGAGCATATAAAATGGGCATATAAAATGGGCATATAAAATGGGCATATAAAATGGGCATATAAGATGTGCCGATAAATTGTGCGCAAAGTTGTGCGTGAAAATAGGCGCAAGTTGAACAGCCAACCGTGCAGCCGAACGAACAGCCAAATGTGAACGTGAAGAACAACACATACTCTGTTCTTAGTGGCCTCTACAAGATCGATCATGCAGAGATCGCACGGGAAATTTTAACGAAAGGATCTTCGACCAGTTGTATGGGGTTGGTGGTTCATTTTGGTTATTCATTTACCTGTTTTTTTCTTTTGAAGCGTCGTGAATGATGTTGCAAAGCAGGGACACACACAAAAAAAAAAAACGGCTGCTTCGAGTTAAACGAAGGAGGCATAAGTTTCACAAAAAAGGGGGTGTGAAAAGAGCTAGCGAAAAAAAAACGTACACAAATTTATGTGCGAAAATGTGTGCAAA
>NC_020408.1:240018-242041 GCF_000321355.1 Plasmodium cynomolgi strain B
TTGCAAGCACTTGGCGTCCCTTCGCTTGCTTTTTTACCTGTTTGCTCCTTTTTTTTTATTAACCGTTTGTAAGAAAAAAGTTGGCAACTTTTTCGGGCGAGCCTTTTTATCTCACTTTGTGTGAAAAACTGCACTTTTAAAATTAATGAAAATGGAGGTGGCGCTGCGGTGGGCCCCTCCCCGGTTGGCAGTTGTAACCCGTTGTATGTTTTGCTAAAATGAACTTGTGGTGTAGGAACGTTTCAAAAAAAAAGAATGACACTCCGAAGTGAAGCTCATTCGGGTGGCGACTCAGAACAAAAAAAGTAACTTCAAATAAAACAATCCGTAGTTAAACCAACGCAAGCGAAACCAATTCAAATAAATTGGCTCCCCCCATACAAGCGTTGCGCTTCTCAAAGGCACGCGGGTTCTTCCCCCCGCCCATTTACATTCACATGCGCACCACACGTTGTCGCCCCCGCGGAGTCACCCACAAGTAATGTGTACGGCCGAACAGGGTAACAATACACGTACGCGCTCACACGAAATGGTAAATAAAGCGGCACATAAAACGTGCAAATGAGTAAATAAATAGATAGGCAGATGGATAAGCAAACCTGTCAGACAAAACGATGCCGCGTGGTGACCGCGGGACGGGGAAGTTTTCACCCCCCTCCCCCTCCAGCACACACACGTGTTGGATATCACCAATGGGATATCACCTATTGGATATCACCTATGGGATATCACCTATGGGACATCATCTAAGGGGCAGCACGTACCACGGTAGAACCCGCGCGAACGTTCTACCGCCCAGCTCTTATTCGCTGCGCCAGGTGGGCAACGCACAAAGTGCTCCTAACCCCCTGCAGCGCGGCGGCATTGTCATTGCAAAGCTTCGGCGTAACGCTCAAGCACTTCAAAACAGTACACGGATTTATCTTCTTAAAAATTAGTAACTCTTGAATTTTTTTTAAAATGGCAAGGAAAGGTTCATCAAAAGAGCTATATTTAAAAAAAAAAAACAGACATAACAATACATTTCGTACCTCCTTCACATCCACTTTTTGTATAAGTTCCCCAACAGCTGTGATATGTTCCTTTTGGACCACTATCTTTTCGTTCTTGCAAAAAATTTTTAAAATAATTTGTAGTCCCCTTTCCGTGAGCTTCATTTGGGGGGATCCATTCTTTAGTAGCGCATTTTGAAGCAAAGCAGTAATTTGATCCATTTTTTTTTCATTTTTTGTTTTCTCTGCACAGTAGTATAGAGCTATATGCGATAAATAGTCGAGATTCTCTAGCTTCTCTTCCAACAAGTCCCAAAATAAATTTACCAAATCGGTAAAATTGGGATCAAACGACAAACTATTACAGTACGCATGAAGCATGACAACCAACTCGTCTCCATTGAACGAGTTTCTAATTGCTCTCACTCTGACGTGAACTAACTCCCACATATAATGGTTATTCATTTTCCTTCTGTTAATATCTTCACATGTGTGTGCCAACGCACTGTTATTCATTTTTGAAATACGTCTTAGGAAGGCTTCTTCTAAATTGTAAGACTCTTCCGTTTCTTTTATGTCTTCCCTCTTTTGTTGGAAATAGGACATGAATCGTTCTTTCTTTTCTCCACTGAGCAGAGCTCTGTTTATATCTCTCCAATACCAGGCGGGTCGAAGGAATGTCCTCCTCCACAGATAAGTCATATTGACAAGGGGGCAAGGGGTGTTCTTATTCGTCGTATTTTGTGAAGTAGTGGAAAAATAATTTGGAGTGGCTCAACAGGTTCATCCACCTGTAGTGTACACTTACGCGACGTGCAACCTTTTCTACCAGCGTGTGCCCTCCCTGCTGGCAGGCCTTACAGGACTTTTTGGACGGGCGCGGGGCAGACAACCAGGGTACGATATATATATACATATATATATAATATATATGCATGTGTATCATACCCATTTGCGCCCTCACCCGGATGAGCACATCCCCAGCTGAGCTCGCCTCATCGCTGCACGCACGGGTAGCGCGCCCTCCGTTG
>NC_020408.1:242801-263211 GCF_000321355.1 Plasmodium cynomolgi strain B
AAAAATAAAAATAAAGAAATAAAATAAAAAAATAAAATAAACAGAGCAAATCAAGGCATGCTCAAATAAAGCGGTATGCATTTCCATACAGGTGCGAACTCGACATGCACTCCCACCATGCGCAACCCTTCCTACGCAGCGATGCGAAGGCCTACCGAATTGGAAGGGAAAACAGCCCGACTTTTTCAGAGGTGGTAATAACAATCTCTCCTCCATCCTTTAGCGTCGCAATTTTTTTACGCCACAAAATTGAGAAAAAAAAAAAAATTAAGTCGCTTGCTCCCATCACAAGTGATATTTTTCCAGTAGCGTAGTAACTTGGAAGGAAGAAGGAAAAGGACGACCACCACTATCTCTATCTTCCGCGTTTTCTACAATATAGCGAATTTGCGAGAATAGGATAGGGGTTTTGTACCCTACAAAATATGGGTTTACTCTCTCGTATCCGTATGCTTTGCTCTTTCCCACTTTCAAGGCCCAAAATAATTCCTTTTTCCTACCTTTTTTTCTCTCTCTTTTTTTTTTGCGTAAGCAGAGTGGAAAAAAGGGGGGCCTACCTTTTTGCGTATAGTCGAGCTGTGGTTGTGTACATGCGGATCGAGAGGGCGTCACTGGAAAAAGCGCTCCTAAAACGAGTCCACAAATGCATGCGTTGAGCAAGCATGCATCTTTATTGGTTTCCCCATTTGTGAGGTAGAACTACAGAGTGGGAAGGAACAAAGCTGGCCGATATTCAGCCGAGGTGAAGGAGGCAGTACGCCTGACGAGAGACGCCTTTTCCAGTTCGTGGTTCTTTTCAGTGGGAAGAAAAAACTAACCCACGTGGGAAACACGCTGAGGTTCCTGGAAGAAGGACCATGAAGGGGGGAAGCGGTGGAGGAGTAGGACACAGTGGAGGAGCAGGGCACAGTGAAGCAGTAGGACGCAGTGAAGCAGTAGGGCGGAGTGGAGGTGGCTGCCGAATCAAAAAGGTGACCTTCCGAGAGCCACCAGTAATCTGTGAATTTAGCGAAAACGAAAAGCATGAGTTTGATGAACCGTCTTGTGGAGAAGGTGCAGCTAATGAAATTTTTTTGGACGACACCGAGTTGTCATCACTGATGAAAAATTTCGACCCGACAGATTTTGGCATTAAAGAAAAGCTAACTGATAGTGAAAAGAAAATACTCATCAGGGAAATTTACGGAAGACGAGGTGCAAACGGTGCGTTCTCTACGTCTCTATCAAATAAGAGGAAGGACAAGAATAGTATTATCCTTAGGGAGGAAGATCCACCACAGGAGCAGTCAAGGGGGACAGGAGGAGAAACAACCAGATATGCTAATATGCAAAATGGAGGAAGTCAACGCTGGGAAGAAGCCATAAAAAATACAAGCGAGACGAACAACAAAACGGTGGAGGAGGATCGTAAGAAGAAGAAAAAAAAGACAAAGGACGACGGAAGGAGGAAGACCCCATGGCCTACCTCGATGGAGACTGTTACTTCCCAAATGATGGGTATGACTATGAACAACACTTAAAAACCATAAGTCCCAATTTTGTAAGTGCAAATTCCAAAGGAGAGAATAACCTTTTTGAGGTTAAGCCAACAGATGAAGAAGAAAGAGAGCTATTTAAAACGTTTGAAGTGGACAACTATGAAGAGCTGAATGATAATTTTGTGTACGAAGCGCAGGATGTGAGTGGTGAGGATAAGTTGGACGTGTCAAAGGATCTCATTTGGGGCACCCCTGACTGGAGTTTCCCCGTGGGTGGTGCTAGTGCCACTTATTTGTCTGCCGATCCGATGCAGCTAAACCAGTTGGGAGAAAGCGAGGACGGAGCTACAACCGACGGGGGGATTAGCGATGCGAAGGAGGAGGAAGCTCGTTTGCCAAGAAATCACCGCATTCGTAGTGGTAGCAGTAGCGGCAGCAGTAGTGGAGAAAGCAGCAGTGGAGGAAGCAGCGGTGGCGGCCGTGGAGGTGGAAGAGGCAACCCGCACGAGAACGGATACGTCATCTTTGATGAAGATACACGCCCAAAAATCTCCACATGTGAGAAGAAAAAAGATAAAGATGCAAACACAGACAAAAGCGACCCGAACGCTCTAAAGCTGAGCGATCTGGTCAAGCTGGAAATGCAAAAAGTCGACAGCAAGAATTTGAATGAAATAAAAAATATAGTTGTAAAAAAAAAAAAAAAAAAATCGTACAGCAAATAATACAGATAATACACTTGTCCACGTAAATGTAGAGGACAAAATCAAAATTTTGCAAATTTTGAATTCACAAAAAGAGGAGGAAGGTCACCTTGGGAAGGGTGATGGTGAGGAGGACTCCCGTTCGGACGCATCTGGGGAGTTCTTTTTCTCCTCCTCCGATGCGTCATCCTCATCATTGTCATACGATTGCGAAACAATCCTTACGACGAAGACCAACACAACAAACCACCCTTGCAAGTTAGTTATCCCCAAGAAGGTCCCTACCCCCTCCTCTGCCAGCCCGCTGATTAACCCTCTTCCTCACGGCAGTGCCAACCCGAGGAGGAGGGACAAGGAGAAGGAGAAAGTGGGCCAAGAGGCCAAACTGGAGAGCTACCTAGTCCTGGAAAATGTAAGCAGTTCGCCCGCCGGGGTGAAGCGGGGAAGAGGCAAACCGGAGAAGAAGCAAACCGGAGAAGAGGCAAAGCGATGAAGAGGCCACTGTCTCTTGCGTCAACGCCCATGCGTCTGTTCGTGGGTGTTCCTCTGCACACCGCCTTCTCACCGCGAGCTCCTATCCCACCAGTTCACTCGAAACCCACGTCCGCACTTCCCCACTTGCAGATAAACACCACGCGCGGCAAAAACGAAACCCCGGAAGAAAAGAGGGAGAGGAAGAAATCCGTCAAGGAGGCGCAGCGGCTGAACCGGAAGTTGAAAAAGGAAAACGCGCTGCTGATGAAGGTACGGGCCTGTGCGATGAGAAAGTTGCTTTGCTGTTCGCCCCCTTTGTTCGCTCTCTGTGTTTATTACTGTTGTCCACATTTTTTCGCCATATTTTTTCACCACATTTTTTCGCCACATTTTTTCACCCCATTTCTTCACCCCATTTCTTCGTTACACTTCCCCCCCCGCAGAGCGAGAAAAAAATGATGAACAAGAAGAGCAACCCCTTCGACATCAGAGACAACGTCAAGTACATTAAACTGTGAACCGGGGTCCGTTCGGCACGCTCCGCTTTGAGGATTTTTGTGCTCCTCGGTTGGCGGACGCAGTCGAGTGGACAAGTCGATATGGCTAGTCACGCGTTCGCTGCGCTGGCGGAAAGAGCACCGTCGATTTGTTTCGCTTTGCCTGGTCATTTTGCCGGTCATTTTGCTGGCCATTTTGCCTGATCATTTTACAGACTTTTTTAATTTCCCCTGTTTCGTCTTACCCCGCTTTAATTTCCTTTTTTCGTCGCGCGCATAACACGCCATAACTCGTTGTGCCTGTCAAAATGGATTTCCCCGAAATATCCCTCCCCCTCCTCGCTGTTCACCCATTTGGATGATCCACATCGAGAAAAAAAAAAAGTTACAACGAAACAACAGTTCTTTTACAAATTTTCCAAAGTGGGCATCCTGGGGTGGTTAAACATCCTTTCTGTGCAGGAGAACCCCCCCCAAAAAAAAAAAAAAAAAAAGGATAATAAGGACAAACTCGCGATGTATGTACAGCCGGCACGCACAAAAAAAATGCACTTTCTCACTAACCGCTGTTTTTCTCGCAAAAGGGGACAATGACTTGCACGAAGTGGTCCTTAATGACGTTATAATATCTATCCTCCTCACGATAGGTCACCTCATCATCACTGCAATCCCAAAACGCTTTCGCGATTTTATTTGCACACAGCCCTTCCACATGCTCATATTCGTCGAACAATTTTTCAAGAAAGGAAAAATCGCCCAGCGTTTTATTCACATGATAAATGACTGTTCGGATGAAATTTTTGTTAAGAGATTTGAAGAAGTCTTGGGGCGCGCACGCCACAATTTTTTTCTCCCTCAGGGGGGGGAATCTGCTCAAAAAGGTGTGGTAGTAATATGCGTTCTGCGCTTCCTCCACTTCGCCCACTTTGTCCACTTCGCGAGGGGGATCCACCTCTTGTGAGGTGCTTTCATCACTTCCACCCCCCCTCTCGTCACTCACAGAATGACCACTGCAATACGTCCCCAGCAAGGAACACACGTTCAGCCTGGAAAAGCATTTATAAAAATGCAGGTACAAAATTTGAAAGAGAGTCACAACTTGGTCCCTCTTCAGCTTGTGGGCCTTACTGGTGGCGCCTTTCCATATGGTGGTGTCTTTCCATATGGCGGCGCGTTCCCTTAAGTTTTTGCGTTTCTCGGTGTTGGTCTCTCCGGTGAAGTATCTTCCCTGGCCGCTGCGACGGTCACCACCGCCGCGGCCGTTGCTACTACTACTACTAGTACTACTAGTACTACTGTTACGGCTACGGATACTACCGCTTCCCCCCCTTCCGTCGCTGTTGCCCCCTCTTTGGGGGGACCCGGTGGAGACCTTCTTAACGCAGATCTCGTCTACACATGTCGGCAAAACTTTGCTGAAGAAGACTCGGGAAAAAACCTCGTCGAAGTGCATGTCCAAGAGTTGCCTCTTCTTCCGATCGTCCCCTTTAAAAAATAAATTGCGCCTCTCATAAATCACCTCCATTTGGGGACTCAAATAGACCCCCAGCTGCCCCTTCAAGTAAACATAATAAATGCAGCTTTCTTTGGCTTCCTTTCTACGTGTTTTGCAACCCAACCTGCTGCGCTTTGGTAGCTCCTCACTGGGGGAAGTGGTGCCCCGGGAATACTTACTCCGGTAGGCGCTGATCTTTATTTCTTTTCTTTGTTGAACGTCTTCCTCAGTTTTAATACCACATACCGGTAAGTATTTACCGGGGGGGGATCTTCCCCTCTTCCTTTTCTTCACCACATCTTCATCGTTTTGTGTTTTGCCTGGGCGGGTCCTTTTCTTCGCCACATCTTCATCGTTATGTGTTTTGCATGGCCGAGTCCTTTTCTTCTTCTTCCCCTCGTTGGATCCCTTTACGTCCCTTCCGCATTTTTCCTTTGTCTTTTTTGTATCCACTTGGACTGTTTTTTTTTTTATCATGTTTGGTTTTTTCACCTCTTCGATGAGAACGTTGGGATGGGGAGGAACCTCACTTGGAGGTGCAGTGCTAGACCCCATAGAATGATCCATGACTGGTTCATTTGGAGGGTCCTCCCTAACCTGTTCCTCTACCCTGTGTTTGATCATCCCCTCATTTGTGTCACTCCTCTCAGGACTGTCATCCAGCTTGAAGTGCTTCTCCAGTTGGGGATCTCTACAGGATTTTATGTTCCTCTTGAGGATTATTTTTACTGGCCTCCTTTGCGTGGTGGGGTGTGGAAGGGTCGCTTGGTGGGGCAGCTCCGTTCGATCTAGCCGCACTTCCCGCATTTCCCTCTTCACACGCTTCCTACGCCCCGCCGATTTAAAAACAAACCTGAACAGCTCATGCGAGAGGAACGACCCATACCTAATGGCACACACTGCGCATAAGGATTTTACAATTTTCCTTATCTTCCTAAGGGGCAGCTTCTCCGGATTGTCCACTCTGCTCCTTCGTAAAAAACTTCTTATCCTTTTTGCGAACCTGTAAAGGATCCTCAGCTCGTGAGCTTCCGAAATTTCGTTCGCACTCATCGGGGTGTTGGCGGTGGCACTGGCTCTGGGGTGAGGAGCGACCTTCCGATTGGTCTCCGGGTTGGCCTCCCAATTGGCCTTCTGATTGGTCTCCGGATTGGCCTCCTGATTGACCTTCTGACTGACCTCCTGACTGACCTCCTGATCAGCGTTAGCGCCGACGTGGGAGCGCGGGCACCCCGGGAGGCTACTCTCCATCTCCCTCGAAAGATCAGCACGGATATCATGTCGTGAAGGTCTCATATGTGACGACTTCTCTCGTGAAGCCGCTTCCTCTGTGGTCTCCACTTGTGACACTTCCAACGGGGGAAGGCCCCACCCCTGCCGCTGACCCACACAGTCGATGGAGCATCTGTCCAAACCGTACATATGTCTCTTCAACCGGATCAAGGTTGCTTCCTCCGTAGAAGTGTCACCCTCCAAGTAGAACCTACTTAAAAATTGTAAATAATATCGGTGCAGCAGTTCGAACCGCTTTATGTGCACCTCTCTACGAGTGAAGTGTGCACTGTTGTAGTTGCCCCCTCCAAAGCAATCTCCTCCCAAATGTCGATTCGACTCAGTAAGGTGCTTCACCTGGAGATACTCGACAAGCATATTCATTTTGTACTGCTGCCTTGTGAACTCCCTGATGTGGAAGTAAAACTGCATTTTCTCCGTTTGGTCCACCCTGTCGCTGTGAAGATTGTCCATTTTGCACCTGCTATCTTTTTTGCCAGTGTACAAACGGGAGGAGTAATAGTTGGAGGTTTTTCCACTTGGGGGAGGTACCATACAAGACGGACCCACCTGGGTGACATCTCCGTGGAAAAAATTGAAGTCAGCGAAACGGACATGGCTCCAAACATGCATGTCCTCATCGGTGCTCACACATGAGAGGATAGTCTTTCTCCCTTCAGGTAAAAGGGAACGAATAATTCTGTTCATGCTTCTTATTACGCTTTTCTTCCTATCGCATGGAGCATGTACATGGGTTTCTCCACTTTGCCAATCAGTAGGAGCATTGCACATGGGGAGGTGTCCCACGAAGTTGAAATCAGTAAAAATAAAATTTTTATCCGATTTATTTTCCAACGTGGGGATATCTTCACCCTTTCTCCTTCTGTTTTCTTCTTGAAGGTCTCCCCCTTCGGTACATCCACGGTGATTACCCTTTAGCTTATTAAGGCTGGAAAATATTCCTTTATGAAGTGTCTCTATCCTTGTCCTTATAGTGTCTACTCTATGTGTGTTGTCCATTTGGTTGTTGTGTGTCTCCCTCGATTTTGCCTTCTCTGTTTGATCTTTGACGATCATCGGGTGGTCAGTCGAATGGGCGTTGTATCCCCACCCACCTTTGGTCCTCCACCAAGCGTTCACATAATCGGAGGTCGCTTCACTGTTGACGGTTTCTCTTTTGAAATGCCTTCCAGTAATGTCACTTGGGGGAAGAAGCGTCCCACTAGGAGGAAGAGGCGTCCCACTAGGAAGAGTCATCCCACTAGGAAGAGTCATCCCACTTGGCTGACCTTTCTGCACAATTTGAGGCCCCCCATAAGGCACCTCCGCTAAGTGGTATGGTACACCCATTCCTCTCCGTGTTGGCTTCTCCCCTTCGTGGTCGTTTGTGCAGGGTACATCTTCTCTCCTCTTCGGGGGACTCACCTCACGGACACATGTGCAGTCATTATGGCTGCATTTCTGCCAACTTAGCTTACACCCTTTTGAGGGTTCCTCGTCACTGGTGGTGGTGTGTTCTGTCCTCTTCATGCGTTTAGCGAAGGAGTCATCGGGGTGGGAGGGACCACCATGTGAGCAGTCGTTGTACCATTTGATCGGGCTTCTCCTACCCAATAGTCTACTTCCGCGTCCTCTCTTACCTAAAAGACTACCTCCCCGTCTTCTCCTACCCCTACCCCTACCGCTACTCCTGTTACCCTCCTCCTCCACCTCCTTATTGTTCAACTCCAAAAAATGATCACTCGGATGCGAAAAAATGTAATCTATCATAGAGTTCAAAATGTGCCTGTATTTTATGTCGTACTTATCCATGTGATCCGTTTGGCCGTTTTGGGACGACGCGCTGGGGGTGTCGGCGACAGCTGGAGTGCCCGCGGGGGAATGAGCCCTTCCACCCTCGTCCTGGGCACTATCCGTGGCATCATCGTATCTGCCATCGCGGGCGTCATCGTATCTGCCATCGAGGGCGTCACCATATCTGACATCACAGGGGTCACCATACCTGCCACCACAGGCCTCACCATACCTGCCATCATCGCTGCCACCCTGGGCGCGGCACTTCTCGTTAAACTCTTCCCTCTCCACGGATATCAAATAATTTACAATCGAGTGCACATCGTCGCAGTTCATGTCCATCACGTGAAGGGGTTCGTTTGAGCGTGCTTCTATTGTTCCCCCCTGCGCTTTTTTATAATTGGAGTTCCCCTTACGTGTGTGCATGTGTGTGTCCGTTTCGTCGACTCCTTCTACAGAGCGGTACCTGTGAAGGTGCGGTTCGCCCAGGGGTGCCTCTAACTGGAGGTCGTTCCGCGTAGATTCACTTCCGCCTTCGCGTTGGTCACTATCACATGGGGGCATGTTAAAGTGCTCCTCATGTTGGTCATAATTTATGATGGCACTGTCCTTTTCTGCTCTTCCGTTTTCCCCAACATCGTGGCTGCCCTCTTCTTCTTCTTCTTCCTCCTCCTCCTCCTCCCTTTTCCCCTTCTCGGGGCTATTTTCCGCTTCGTCCGTTTTTTTCATCCCGCGTTAGAAGCCAGTGGGGGTCTTGCAGAGGGGTCACAACTGGACACATGCTGGCAGTCGTGCAGCAGTGATATAGACATACACACGGGGGATCTCGCGAAAGTGCCGCTTCGCAGAGGTGCCTGCCCCTGCCCCCGCCCCCTTTTATATACCTCGCTAGCTTCCCACAACTGCCGCTCATGTGCAAACGCTTTTCACCTGACAGCCTCACCACGCCGCTTCCCTTTTATACCGCGTAATCTGTTCATGTGATGCTTTTAAGAGAAGCAAAAGGACGTCCCCTTTAGTGCGCCCCCTTTTGTTCGACCCCCTTTTGTGCGCCCCTTTTTGTGAGCCCCCTTTAGTGCGCCCCTTTTTGTGCGCCCACCTTGGGGTAACTTAGGCCAATTTTTCTTCGCCCCTCCACTCGTCCCCAATTCTACCCCAACGCAGAACGGCATGTCAGAACTCAGCGGGTGCACTTCCAACTGACCATCCTACTTAATTCGTACCAGCACAGGTACGCAGAAGGGTAGGAAAAAAAAAAAAAAAAAAAAAAGCCTTGCCGTTAGAAAGGTAACCCCACAAAGGATATCCCACCTCGCAAAGGCTTCCCTTTTTTGGACGTTTCGAAAGTACACCAGAAAAGTGAGCCTCTCCAAAAAAAAAAAGGTTGACCATTTCCCCGCAGAGGTGAGGAACCTGCAGAAAATATTTCTACACAAATTGGAGTCATTTATAAATTAGTGTCCCCTGGCCCCGCCGCCGGGCTCGCACTTGGCCAATCGCTTTTACCTTTTTTTCCCGCAAGTGACTCTTCCCCCCCTGAGTTGCGGAGGACCAACAATGAACGATGATTGGGGTCAGCGCGCGTAGACTGGCCGGGTACCCCAAGGCCTCCTTCCACGAGCAGAATATAAACCCCTTCTCGAATGTGCAGTGGTGAGTGTGCGTCGCAGCTGCGTAAAGGAGAGAAGCCGCGCCAAACGGGGTTACATTTCGCTAAACCGGGTCGCATCTCGCCAAACGGGGCCACATCTCGATAAACCGCGTCCCATCTCTTCAAAACGCGTCCCATCTCGCTAAACCCCGTCGCACCTCTTCAAAACTGCCCCCCTCAGGAAAAGCACCCCCTTCCTAAAGAAGAACATGCCGAAGACGGACATCTTCGCAGAAGAACACGTGTCAAAAAATGCCATCAGCGTATTCGACAGGGAGAAGGGAAACTGGTTTGTTATCGACGCCTACAACAAAAGCGTCGGAAGTCTCAGTGTGTGTATTAGCAAGTTACTGCAAGGGAAGTACCGAGTTGATCACAACCCAAACAGAGTAAACAGCAGTAGTGTCATAGTAGTAAATGCAATCCATGTGAAGTTCTATGGCCACACATGGGACACGAAGATATACAAATTTCCCAGAAAGAGTCACTCCAAGGGACCCAAAATTTTAACATGTAAAACAGTTTTCGCTAAAAACCCTTCGATGATTTTAAACTTAGCTGTTAAGAGGATGCTTCCAAACAATAGACTACGTCAGTTATATTATAGGAAGCTGTTTGTCTACCCGGGGGCTATCCACCCGCACTGGGGCATACCTCAGGTGATCGTTCCCAAGAGGGACATGGACCGCAATGGCGGCCAGCAAGTCGTGAAGGCATTCACAGTCGTTTAAAATGGGGGAATATCCCCCATCCCCCCTTTTTTTTTTTTTCCGTTTAGTTTGTGTACTTGGCAGGAAAACAAACTCAGCTCCTATTTTCAGCTCCTATTTTTTTGAAGGAGCACCTGGGGTGATCCTTTTTTTTCTTGCATGGAGCCCTTCATATATTTTGAATTTTGCCCCTATGGAGGGACATTTCTACTTCTAAATCGACACGCACGAAGAGGAATGAAAAAGGTGAAGTCAAAGTCGACACCTCCTTCTCCCCCCATACGGCAGTGCGCGCGTTTGGTCTACCCAAACATCCCATTAGAGCGTCACATCATCGCTTCTTTTCAATCCACCCGGTTAGCAAAAAAAACGAAAGTCAAAGCAGCGTGGTGTACGCCCTTTGTATAGTTACCCCCCCTCCTTTTTTTTTCCCCTCATCCTGTGCTGCATCTCTCTCCATTGGGGGCACACTGCGCAATTTTGAACATGGTGATGATTCCACACCGACGTTTGCCTTGCCGCATAGCTCCAACGGTAGACGATACGTGGAACGCCACAGAACGCAGCTTGGACATGGGACCCCACTCTGAAGGACCATCTTGAAATGCCCCCCCCACACACACACCCAGAAAGGACCCCCACGTGTGCCTTTATAAACGGTCCAACAGTTCTGTGTACTCTCTTTGCGCGTTTTACCCCCAAGGCGCAGTTCGCCGCCGGAGGCATTTTCATTTTGCGAGTAATTTGTATACAATAGGGGGAATGCACTCGTTAGTATGTGCATGGCGAGGAGCATCTCATTACGCAGTTGCACAGGTAGGCCCGCGCATACATGCACGGATGTACCTTCACGGAAGCGTCCCCTTTCGTGCCCCTCGAATCAAACTTGGGCAGAGCCCCAACCATGAACACCCTTCACAAAAGGGGGGAATTTCCCCCCTACCCCCTTTTTTTTTGGAGGGGGAGGGGAGGCTTTAAAATGTACATGCATATGTATACGCAAAGGGACTTGCTAATATGATGCATACCTGGTGGGGCGTTCCACCTGACAATGGCCCCCCCCTTTCCCCCTACGAAAACAGGTGAGCCAAATTACCCATCACTCCCATTTTATGCCGCTTCCCTTTTGGTGAGAAAAAAAAAAAAAGAACATGCTGGAGAAGCAGCGATGGGAAGCGGCATAGGGAAGCCGTTGAACGGATGTTTAACGCCTCGGGGAAGTGCCCTTTTTTTGCGACAACCCCCCAGCGTGCATGCTTGTATGCGAAGGGCGCAAGGCGCAAGGCGACGGTTGGCCTTTATGGCTCAGCAACTGGGGGGGCAAGCACCGTAGCGTTCCCGCCTGCGCGCGCAGGGGTCGGTTCGGTCGGTGCGCCAAAATGTTCACGCTTCATTCAGTTCGCCTTAACGGTGTATTAACGCAGTGCTCGTTCCTTTCCCATGTTTATCCGCTCATCCGCTTATCCGTTCATCCGCTCATCCGTTCATCCGTTCATCCGTTCACCCGTTCATCCATTTATCCACTCATCCGCTCATCCATTTATCCTCTCATCCATTTATCCGCTTATCCACTCATCCGCCCATCCATTTATCCACTTCTTTGTCACCTCTTTTCCCCCCTTTGCGCTACCGCCGCGTGGGCCATCACTCGTTCCCCAGATCGCTTCACACAAATTGTAACTGCGAACGGCGAACGGCGTATGGCGAACGTCGTATGGCGAACGTGCTGACTGTTTTCCTCTCCCACGCGTGAAGTTAGTACATATATGCATGCCACGTGCACAGTGACCACCGCTTTGCTTCGTGCGAACTGATTTGGAAGGAATAACTTGGGAGCGTCGCGTTAGCTCCCTCTGCGTTTCCTCCCCTTCCCCGGAAGTGTAAAGAGAGAGGGGGTCACACTGCGCGAGTAGCTTTTGTTTGGGCAGTGGAGGCGTAGTGGCGCGCTTTTGATCCTACGGAAGGCGCGCGGGGCTTCCCAGGCAATATGCCGCTTCACAGCGCAGCGTGTATGTGTTTGCCTGTGGGAGCACCCCCCCACACGACCGCTTTCCGCGTTCTGTTCTGAGGGTGCTCTTCGCGGTCTCTCTTTTGAGCGTGCTCTTCGCGGTCCCTCCTTTGAGCGTGCTCTTCGTGGTCTCCCGTTTGAGCGTGCTCTTCGTGGTCCCTCCTTTGAGCGTGCTCTTCGTGGTCCCTCCTCTGAGAGTGCTCTTCCCACATCCCTTTCCACCTGCGCTTCCGCTCCCGCTTCCGCTTCCACCCCCCCGCCGCAACCACGATGGCGCTGAAGAGCATCAACATCAGCGGCAACTTCGATTGGTGCCCCTTCAAAGAGCACAAGAACTACCTCGCCTGTTTCACCTCGCACAACCTGCTCTACTCAAACAGCAATAACCTGAATAACTACGTGTACCTGTTGGACATCAACCTGAACAGTGAAGGTAGAAATTTAGAAATAGTGAGTAAGCTAAATTTTGAGGAAGCATTGAAAAGTGAGAAAAGCGGAAAGAAAAAAGGTACCAATGAATACGTGACTAGCTTCGAATGGATAAACAGTAGCAACTTTGTCGAGTCGGAAGGTGAAGATGAGTTAAGGAAGGGAATCATAGTGGGGGGATTAACGAATGGAGATATAATTCTCCTAAATGCACAGAATTTATTTGTAGAAAAACCAACCCATGAGCAATTTGTACTGAGTAAGGCAAATGTACATGAAGGGTCCATAAACTGCTTGGAGTGTAATAAACACAAAAATAATTTAATAGCAACAGGAGGAAATGATGGACAGCTGTTTATTACAGATATTGAAAATATTTTTTCTCCAACTTCTTATGATCCTTATTTGGACAAGAATAACTTACAAAAAATTACTTGCCTGAATTGGAATAAAAAAGTATCACATATTTTGGCTACCTCCTCAAACAATGGCAACACTGTTATTTGGGATTTGAAAATAAAAAAAGCAGCTGTCAGTTTTAGGGATCCACATAGTAGAACGAAGACTTCATCTCTTGCATGGCTAGCTAATCAACCAACACAAATTCTAGTTGCCTATGACGATGAAAAGAGTCCTTGCTTACAACTATGGGATTTAAGAAATGCAAACTATCCCATAAAGGAAATCATCGGACATTCCAAAGGGATAAATAATATCACCTTTAGCAGCATCGACTCAAATTTGTTGATTTCGTCGGGAAAGGATACAACCAAGTGTTGGTACCTGAGCAATAACAACTTCGACGTTTATAACGAGGTCAACAATTCTGCTAATAATATATACTCCAAATGGTCTCCTTTCATCCCGGATATGTTTGCATCCTCCACGAATGTAGATACTATTCAGGTTAATTCTATTAACAATGGATTGAAGATGACTAGTAAGTATGTCCCCAATTTTTACAGGAAGGATGCGGGGATTACTTTTGGCTTTGGAGGGAAGATCTGCTGCTTTGACAACACCGCGGGGGCGGAGTCCACCAAGCAGGGCCAGTCGGAGGCCACCGATGTCGGCGCGGTTGGCGGCACTGGCGGAACTGGCAGCGTTGGCTCGGTTGGCGGCGCCGAAAGCAGGTTCCCCATCAAGTGCCACATCTACTCCACCGAAATGGAGCTCATTTCCGAGGCGGACAAATTCGAGAAGTACATCGCCAGCGGCAACTACTTCGAGTTTTGTGAGAGTAAGATAGCTACGACGGAGGATGAACATGAGAAACTCACATGGAGAATTTTGCAGCTCCTGTGCACGTCACAGAAGGAAGGAATTGTTAAACATCTAGGTTATGACATGAACGAAATTGTACAAAAAATTGAAGACACCACGGGAAAGCAACCAGGGTTTATCTTTAACAAATTGGCTGACGAGGAGAAGGAAAAAATGTTAGCGAATAACGCTTCTTCCAATCTGATGGGTTCAGAAAGCATGATGGATCCTTCCATGGCGGGATTAATGACGACAGGGGGAGTAAACTATGAGCATATGAATGGTGGATTTATGGCCGGTGGTGGTGCGGGGGGCGTCGACCCGAACACGATGCCCACCGGGGCTGCCTCTGCTGGTGCTGCTTCCGCTTCTGCTGGTGGGGGTGCCTCCCCTATGGTGATAGACAACGCGCAGGGCTTCAACTCATCGTTCGATGTGGACCCAGAAAAATTTTTTAGAGAGCTCGGCGAGAAGAAAGAGAATGAAGATATCAAAGAGGGGGAGAAACAACAGAAGGGAGATAAAGGGACGGAGGAAAAGCAACAGAAGGGAGATAAAGGGGTGGAGGAAAAGCAACAGAAGGGAGATAAAGGGGTGGAGGAAAAACAACAGAAGGGGAAGGACAAGGGAAAGGATAAAGGAAAGGATAAAGGAAAGAAAAAAGGAAAGGGTGGAGGAAGTGGAGGGTTAACAGGAGGAGTAGGAGACGAAGAGTACGACGATGAGGATGACGAAGATGGACTTGGTGGAAACAGCGGACGTGGATCAGGAGGTGCCAAAGATAAAAATCAAATAAATGATAAAACAAATTGGAACTCGGGTATAGAGTCCATCATTAAAGAGTGTGTCCTGGTAGGAAACATCGAAACGGCAGTAGAGTTATGTGTACATAAGAACCGAATGGCAGATGCGTTATTCCTATCGTCCTTTGGAGGTGAACAGCTTTGGCACAAAACCAAAACGTTGTACATTAAGAAACAGAACAGTACCTTTATGAGAAGCTTGAATTATATTTTGGATGACCAGCTGGAGCTCCTAGTTCAACAGATCGACCTCTCCTCCTGGGGAGAAGCTCTCTCCATTCTATGCACGTATGCATTAAATAAGCCCAACTTTAATAACCTCTGTGAAACACTAGCCAAAAGGTTGCAAAATGAAAAATTTGACATCAGGGCAGCGTCCATTTGCTACCTATGTGCTTCAAACTTTGACCAGACGGTGCAAATCTGGAATGACATGCCTTCGACTCAGAACTCGTTACTTAATGTACTGCAGGATATGGTGGAAAAAATGACGGTCCTAAAAATGGCTATAAAACATGACATGTTTAATGCTATTATGAATAGGAAAATCAATCAGTATGCAGAGCTGTTGGCTAATTCGGGTCGATTGAAAGCTGCCATGACGTTTTTGTGTCTAACTCAGGAAGACCAAACTGAGGAGAGCCTAATTTTGAGGGATCGAATTTTCAACAGTGGTGTGCATATGCTGTGCCATCAAGTTAAACCTCCCATGTCTCCTTTCCAAGTGTTCCATATAAAATCGACAGTTGGGGGGATGCTGCACCACAATTATCAGCAGTGTAATCAGAGCCCACTATTTAAGGGCAATGTAATGAGTGGTAGCTTGAACCCTAGTCAGTCCAAGCTCTTTTCCCCCTCCACTAAGAGTGCCACCTCCATGATCATCCCCCCTCCGATGCCAGGGCAGATATCAGGGCAGATATCAGGACAGATGCAAATGCCCATGCAGTCCGCACCTCCGCACTCCTCTCACATGGGGGGTTACTCTTCCATGCCTCCCAGCAAATTCAACACTCAAGTTATCAATGCCCCTCCACCCCAACGCGCGTCCTTCGCAAGCACATCTGCTAAGAATTTCCCCCTGGGCAACGTCAATCCAGTGAAGCCTCCATCCATCAGCACCATGTCTGCATCTGCATCTGCATCCGCGTCATACATCATGCCCCCCTCAGGACCACCACCCCCCTCGAGCACATCTCCCCCGTCCTACGCTTCCGTGTCGAACCTTTCAAATTTTAACGCACCAATGGGTATCAAATCGGAGCAGGATGATCAGAAGCAGACTACACCAACCGGAGTTCCAGTAGGAGGACCCATGTTTTCCTCTCAGTCCTATGCCAACCAAAGACGAATTCAACCCGGTGGAAATGCACTGCCCCCCCCTGCTGCTCCCACACCTTCACAAGCAAACCAAATAAACAACCGTAGTTTCCCCTCTATGCAAAATATTGCACCTGGCCCTCCTGTAAATAGAAACCTGTCCAGCTCGTCCAATCCGAATAGTATGTCGTTCCAGCAGGATAACTCGGGCCAGCAGTTTCTCAAGAGGGAGTGCATGGATCAGCAGGCTCCTTACGGAGGGGCAGTGAGCCCCCCCGGCATGCAGCCGAATAGTTTTGGCGCCTCTTTCCAGGACAGCACGAACAAGGTCGGGCTGGGCGGCCAGTCGGGCGGCCCCCCCTCATCAGGTTAGCCGCGTGTGTAGCAGTGTGTGTAGGAATGCGCGTAGCAGTGCACGTGGCGAGGTGCATGTAGCGACGATGCGTGATGGTTCTTGTAGCCACGTTTGCACCGACGCGTGATGGTTCTTGTAGTCACGTTTGCACCGATGCGAGCTGCTATACGTGTAGCGGTTCGCCTGGAGCGCACCCCCTCTCCATTTGTGCGTTTCCTCCTCCCCCCCCATCGGCAGGTCTCAGCACGACATCCCCAATCGCGGGCGCCCTGACTGTCACCCCCGGAATGCCGGTCCCATGGCCAATCCCCACGACGACCCAGCAGGTACGCACGGAAGAGTGAGGTTGTCCGCCATGATTAGCCGCATGGTGGTGTATCCCCCCCCGGATTAACCGCATCGCGGTGTAGCCCCCCCGGATTAACCACATCGCGGTGTAGTCCCCCCGGATTAACCGCATCGCGGTGTAGTCCCCCCGGATTAACCACCTCCCGGTGCTTCCCGACTCCACTTTCATAATGCCATTCCCACGCATCTCCCCCCCCCGGTGCAGCTCGGATCCACGACCACCTCCACGGCGAACGAAAATAAAAAGATACAAACCGCCACGAAGGAACAAAATGGAGTGTTCATGGGAAGAAGCAACGTAGACAATGTTAAGAAAACCATAAGTAGTTTTCTCAATGGGTACGTCTCACAGGAGGCAATGAAGAAGAAGGCAGAAGACGTCTCAATCAAGGTGCACGAGCTGTTCGATAAGCTGGACGCTGGGTCCTTTAATGAGCACATAAATGACAGCATCGTGAATATGGTTAATGCACTTAATGCGAATGACTTCAGGGCAGCCAACAAGGTCATAGTTGACCTGAGTAGGAACTTATGGGATGGAAGCAACAAGTCATGGTATGAGGGTCACCACGCGTGGCAGAGTGTGTGTAGGCAATGTGTAGTAGCGCCTGCCAGTGGTTTCTTCCCCCCCGAACTCCGCCATAGTTTTTTTGTAGATAATTTTTTCGTAATTTCCTCCACGCACCTCTAACATAAGGTGACCTCATCTGTTTACGCATTTTCCATTTTCCATTTTTTTTTTTTTTTTTTTTTTTTTGCAGGATTATGGGCCTCAAGTGCATCATACCAAAATGCTGACGTAACCCGGTGTGATTATATATGACCGCTTCGCTTCCCCATGTGATGTATTTTTTTTTTTTTTTTCCTCTCCATTGGACTAACAACCCTCCCCCCAAAAGACTGCTTAATTAAAAGAAAGGCAAATGGCTTGCCCCCCGTCTTGATCTTACATCGTCATACAGCACCGCATTCGCTTTTTAGTTCGCCGCGATTACGCCGCGCCACTGTTGTGTGTATATATATGTATGTATGCACGTATGTATGCACGTATGTATGCACGTACGTATGTATGCACGTACGTATGTATGTATTTTTTTTCCACTACGTTGGTTAGTGCTAAACTTATCCTGAGTTTCCTTCAAATCGTGTAAAAAGGTACACGTGGTGTAAGGGTCCCCCGCGCGAAGACGTGGGCGGGCCAGGAGGAGCAGTTACTCAGCTGGATGGATATGAAGCGTTGCTCAGCCGATTGGAAAACCCGCCTCGCAGCTTCGCCGCGCAACGCTGAACAGATCATCCGCTGAACCGCTCAACCGCTCATCCGCCCATCCACTTCTCCCCCTAAAAGGCGTCGTCGTAGTCCGGGTTTTTGTCGCGCGGCTTGGGGCCGCCGGCGGGCTTGGCCAGGATAATCTGGTCGATCTTGAGAATAGTCTGCAGGGCGTCCACGGCCAAGTCAATGGCATACTTCTTACACTTGAAGTTATCATAAATGCAGTTATCCTTAGCGGAGGTGATGAAGGAGTCCTTATTTATATTCACACACACATCGGTGTTCCCCTTGTTGTGTTCATTAATGAGTTGGTTCAGGACATCAGTGCTGTTATACCCACAGTTTGTAGCCAAAATTCTTGGGATGACGAGGAAGGACTCTGCGAAAATTTTAACGCTGTAGTTGTGCACACCCTTCAACTGGTGAGCGTATTTTTTAAGTCGCTCACATAGCTGAACCTCGATACAACCCCCACCATACACAAAGGAGTTCCCCTTAATGGCATTCTTTATAGCATTAATCCCGTCATGGATACACCGTTCGACTTCATCCAGTAAGTTATACGTAGCTCCCCTGAGGATGATTGTGCTAACTTTTTTATTCATCGAATTAATGATAGTTACTTTTTTTGAGGCAATTTCAGACACATAAATTGAGGATGCTTTTCCAATTTCTTCCGGTTTGGGAACTCCTAACTTAACGAGGGAGGTTATGTTAAGAAGCTTACATAATCGTAGGGTCTCAAATTTGGATGGTATTTTCAACGTCATGATCTGTTCTGCGTCACAGAAATGTTGTGCTATGTCGGAGATAGCTCCATTAACAATAATCACATCGACTCCTTCTTTTTTTATATTTGCAATTATTTTCTTCATCTGTTCTTCCTCTCCTTTTGTGAAGTTAAGTAATTCCTGTGCGTTGTTAAGCAGTACTGTCCCTTTGGTCTCCGTCGTGGCTGCTTCCAATCCACAGTTAAGTACAATCACGTTTGCATTTTCTTTCTTCTTAACGATTCCATGGGTATCTCTCGTAATTACCATCCCCATGATGAACTGAGAATCGATTAGGTTCCCTCCATTTAGTTTCGATATTCTGATATTATCTACATCAAAAAGTTCCACCTTTTCTTCTGGCATTAACGTCGCTATACATTGAGCTAACAGAGTAGTAATAAAATCGAAGTTGTTCGTGAGATTTTTTGTAACCATGACAGATTTAATAACCTTTTTAATTTCTTTTTCATCGGAGAAGCTTTCCATTTTGTAGACAATCAACTCGGAGGAAATAATTCTTTCGATTTCTTTATATCCTAACATGAATCCGGTTAAAATATCATTGATGTTGAATCCCTGCTGAATCAAATGGCTAGCTTTATCCAGCATTTCTGTGGTTAACGTAAAAACGTAGTTGGTGAAATCTCCATATTCATAGTTCATCGTCTCGGATAGCTTCTTCAGGATATTTACCACCGGGTGGTTTATCTCCAGGTCCTTCAGGATGGTGATACAGTCACTCGAAACCACCTTCTTATTAATATGGTTAATGATTAGCTTGTTCATGCTCTTGGGCCCAAGCGACGTTTGGATTATTCCACAGATTTCCTTGCACGCCTCGATGTTCTTCAGAATCGCGTCCTCGTTGTTCTTCACGATGCGGTACCCGTCCTTCAGGACGGAGTTGAACCCGTGCTTGTTCGCGAACTGCGGGAGTGCGGAAGTGCGGCGGTGAGGGAGTGAAGCGGTGCGGAAGTGAAGCGGTGAGGAAGTGAAGCGGTGATGGAGTGAGGGGATGCGACGGTGAGGACGTGACGCTGCGGGAAGAGCCGCTTAACAGGGGAGGGCCGCTTAACAGGGGAGGGCCGCTTAACAGGGGAGAGCCGCTTAACAGGGGAGAGCCGCTTAACAGGGGAGGGCTGACCAACCCGCGCGTGCCCCCTCAACTGGCACAGCTACGCATGCTCAAGGTGGGAGACACCCCAAATGGGGAAACACCACATATTAGTGCCTCTCCGAAAAGCATTTACCATGTTTGGTGATTTTCACGAGTGTAGTCCTCACAGGGGGGGGTGGGAGAAAAACTGAGCGGAAGAAGCTCTCCTGCGTGTGTATGTGTACAGCACAACCGATATATCACAGTTCGTTCTGCCACACCCTCAAGTTGCGGGGGAGCTACGCCTAATGGGACTTTCCTCGTGGCAGACCCCTTCTGAGACTGCGCAGCACTCGGAGAAAAGTTGAGCGATACTCTCCCACAAGGTTGGAACACCATACGTTATCTACAACATAAATGTGCTTACGCACACAAGTAGAAATAACTGTAAGGATACACTTCCACTCGGGAGTTGCTGCTCCGCGCTCTCTCCTGATTGGTTAATTCTCTTCCGCAGGATCGTCTCTCGGAAGGAAACAATGATATCAAACTGCTTCACAGTGGTCTCTATGCCATATCCACTTTTCACGATTGGTACGATTTACCATGTTCTGTATTTTTTTTTTTTTTAAGATAGTTGCAAGGTTTATTTTTTTTTTTTTTTAAG
>NC_020408.1:263881-270322 GCF_000321355.1 Plasmodium cynomolgi strain B
TTTTTTTTTTTTTTTTTATACTTCAACTTTATGCCCCCCCCCATTCGTCAAATTACTTGACCACCATTTGTCAATTTTATTTCCCTCCGATTGCCAAATTTCTTTTCCTTTTTTTTGTCAGAATTATTTTCCGCCATTTTCTGCGGACGTTTCGTGCTATCTACCAGTTTGAAGCGCCCACCCCCCCAACATTTGGGATGTCCCCTCACTTGGAGGCTGCGGCGTTACGAAACTCTGCTGCCCCCTGCGAGGCGAACTCTTCTCAGGGGCAGCTGCTATATAACCAGGTGATGATAATGCGACACATGTCGTCGCACGAGTGTAGCTTGGCATGTCGAGTTAGGGGGTCGCTCACTATCCGGCGCGCCACCCGTTGCCCACTGCCAACCCGCACAAAATGAATGCGCAAATCAGGAAAAAAAAAAACCTCCTTGAGAAGGAAAGAAAGCTGAATAACTTGGCAAAGATCTTCCACAGGAAACTCGAAACGTTGCTTATATACATAAGGATTCCCAAGAAGAAACAGGAGAAGCTATTCTTTGATGATTTTTTTAATGTAGAGGAGGTGAGCGCGTACATAAACACGGTTGTGGACGATGAGCAGGAGCAGCGTTCTAACGGGAAGGATGACCACCTGTCAGATCACTCTGGTGGCCCCCCCTGCTCAGGGGAGAGCCTCAACCTGAACACAGACAACGAAATTAAAAGCAGCAAAGAAATCTTTATAAAAAATCTGCTGATTTTTTTGAACAATCTGATCGTTCTCTACTTCTCCAAGAGCAACCTAATCGATGTCTGTATAAACCGCAGGGGCTTCAACAGGTGTGGCTTCTATGCATGTGACAACGTGTTCCTAACTCCCCCCAACAAGGGCAAATACAAAATAGACGCGAAAAGTAAGAACATTTACCTCAGGGAGTACTACGACTTGTTTTGTTCCGCCAGCTGCATGAATTATAACCTCCACTTGCTCAAAGAAATCGCAAAGAGTGGGAAGAACGGGAGGAACGCCAAGGGAGGAGCGGCAGCCGGAGGAGAAGCAGCAGGGGGGACCAACCTGAAAACAAAATGCCAATTAATATACATCATGTTCCTTACCTTCTTCCCTATTTTTAAATTTCACGACATTAATGTACTTCTCAACAATTTAGAGCTCGTGCATATTCAGAACAACAAAATATTTTTGAAGCCCGGGGGGGGGGAGCTGGAGGTCGACGGCAAAGGCAAAGGCAAAGGGGGTTCAGGTCACACCGACGAGAAGAAAGCAGCGGAAGGGAGGGAAGCAACGAAAGCAACCAATACAGCCAATACAACCAATACAGCCAATACAACCAATGCAACCAATGCAGCGAAAGCAACCAATGGTGAGGACAAAGTATGCACCATTAGAACGGTGAAGGATGAGCTTAGTCAGAGAACCCATGAGTTGAGCAAGACCCTCTTTCCAATCATCGTGGAGAAGCAGAAGGGCTGTGAAGACAGTGAGGAGGAAATTGCAGAAGAAGGCGCGGAGGAAATCGCAGAAGAAGTCGCAGAAGAAATCGCTGAAGAAATCGCGGAGGAATCTCCAAAGAGCAGTTCGTCCAATGGGAGAGATGGAAATAAAATTATAATGCTGCCCCTGAGGGAGGCACTCAGAGGGTATATCGAAGTGAAGACGGAGGAGGACCCCACCAACGAAGAGGTGGATAGTTCTCCAAAACGAAAACAGGGAAAAACCAATAAATGTAAAAACGTCAGATTTAATGAGGACGTCCAAACGTTTGAGTACTTCAAAGACGAACGGGTGGACCTCTATAGTGTGGGTAGGACCTCCATGGAGCCGAGGCACGGGGGCACTACACAAGGGGGGGATTCTCCGCCGAGTGGGGGCATTCTGTATGAGGATTCCCTATCGGGTGAGGACGAGCATAGGAGGAAGATCCACCCCGGTGTATCTCCAGAACGGGACGAAACTACCATGAGAGAAGGGCCAGGTGAGGAAACGAACGAACTAGCCGTGACGCTTCAACGCTCTAGTGATGAGAAGGTGGAAGAATCGATGAGCGTAGAAGCCGAGGGTGAGAGTAACCCCTCGGATGGTGAAATGGCCGAAGTGTATGAACAAGTCAGGCAGTCCATTTTTACAAACCGTAAACACTTCTTTGAGGACATCCTGGGAAAGACCCTTTTCGATTCGAACAAGCTTATCGGGTTTGACTACGAGGAGGGGGAGGAGAAAGAGAAAGGAAAGAAGGCAGCGGGACAGGTGGAGGAGAAGCAAGCTGAATTGGCGGAGGAAGCGAAGGAGGTGGAACAAACGGAGAAGAAAGCTGAACTGACGGAGGAAGCGAAGGAGGTGGAACAAACGGAGAAGCAAGCTGAACTGACGGAGGAAGCGAAGGAGGTGGAACAAACGGAGAAGCAAGCTGAACTGGCGGAGGGGAAGGCTGAGAAAGACCTCCGGACGTGCGCCGCGCAGCGGATGAGCGAAATTAACCTGAAGCACGACCAGGAGAGGAAGGGGAGGCGAATCGTTTTGCTGAGCTCGCCCGTCGGAGGGGCGGCGACAAGGGAGATTCCCCAGGCCAATGGAGGTGGGGGTGCACCTGAGGACGATGAGGCGGAGGTCATGGGCGCGATGAGGGGCGAACAGGAAGACGCTGCCCCGGGTGGTGAAGAAAAGGAAGACGCTGCCCTGGGTGGTGAAGAAAAGGAAGACGCTGCCCTGGGTGGTGAAGAAAAGGAAGACGCTGTCCCGGTTGATGGCAAAAAGGATGATGCTGCCCCGGTTATGGCAAACAGGATGGTGCTGCCCCGGTTGATGGCGAAAACGAAGATGCTGCCCCGGTTGATGGCGAAAACGAAGATGCTGCCCCCTACGGTGACCAGATCGCCCCCGCCTCGGACAGTGAAGAAGACAACGCGAAGCTGCAAAGACTGTTAATGGAGAAGAAAAAAAAAATTAGTGAGCAGTACGACGAAGCGTTCAATAGGTGCACGCCGCCATTCCTATTCGCAGGGACAGATGGAGAAAGCGGAGGTGAGGAATGCCTCGGAGATCCCTTCAAAGAAATGGACGAATCATCAGATGACGAAGAAAAGGTACACCAAGTGAAGGGACAAAATAAGTATATCTACAGCATAGACAAATGCAGCGCGTACGAAGACATGTGCCTATATGTAGTCCTTTGGGATATCCTCACAGGAATCATCACAAAGTATACGGTTTTCTTTTTCCAAAGGAATGTATTCCTAATCACCAAATGTCTAACTGAAGTGGAACGAGATAGAAAAAACGAATTTTTGAGAAATATCTCACAGTATATGCCAAGAACGATGCAGCCGATAGCACCCACCATCTTCAATGTCTGCCAAACATTTTCATTCGGCAAGCCACTGTTACCATTTAAAAAAATAGTATACGAGTCCATTATCTACGTCATTGCAACGGCACTTGGACGCCACAAGGTCGAATTAATTCCTTTCCAAGAAATGGGAAACATCCGCAAGGCGGAGTTCCTCACTTTGGAAAATGGAGTATATCGGGAAGAGCTGGATGAGTTGGTGATGCTTTTTTGTGAGCACTCTTACGACTAGGGGGGGGGAAGAGAAAAAAAAAAGAAATAATTCCTCCTCTTCAGGTGTATCCTATGCCGAAGTCCAGTCCATCCTCCTCGTCATCCCGCTCTGCACATTTTCAAACACCGCAGCGAAGCGATACTTGTGTGAGTGGCACCTTTTTTTTTTTTTTTCTGCCAATGTGTTATGATAACACAGCTTGTTCATTATATGTGTGTATGTGTCGGGGAGTGCAACACTGGTCGGGAGGACAGTGACGACGGTCCTTCCTATTGTTGGACTACTCGACGAAGTACATCCAATAGTTAATCACGAAGAGAAGAAGAAGCCTACTTATCGGAAGAACACTGTGATATATTTTGCCATCAATGGTGATCACAAAGGAGACGAAGCTACTAAGTGGACAGTTGGAGGCTGCCTCCTCCCCTTCCCGCGTCTGTTTCGTGTCGCACTTCAGGTGCTCATCGTGGGGGCGGACTCGCGGGTCCGCTCGGCGAGGACTGCTCGGATGTTTCTCACCTTTTGTATCGTGTCCATCCGCTTCCTCTTTTGCTCTCGTTGCATCCGCTTCCTTTTTTGCTCCCGTTCCATCCTCTTCTCCTTTTACCCCCAGTCCATGCTCTTCTCCTTTTGCTCCCTTTCCATCCTCCTCTCCTTTTCCCCCCTGTTCATTTTTTCCCAGTGCATCCCCCCTTTTTTCCGTACCCCCCGACTTGATGACGTGCCGTTTTTGCCCCTCCTCGCAAAGGTCGTCAAATGATAACGTGTCTCCACGTGCACTCCTAACCAGCGTGGATAGCCCCCTCATCTGTTGGCACACCTTTTCATAGTGCATGTTGCAATCCGTGGACGGTAGGAACGGCCCAACTGGTAATATGTCGCAATCCCAGGCTTCGAAGAATAGGCTGATGCGATCCGAAAGGCGGATTCCCGGGGAGTACTTTTTGAAGGCATTCTTGTTGTTGATTAGTTCGACGGGCACGGGGCATTCAGCGGGGCACTGAAGGGGGCACTGCAGGGGACACTCCACGTTCGCTCCCCACTTCCCCCCCTTGGACAAGTAGAATTTCCTTGCCACGTCATTCTTTCGACAGTGGATGGTCTCCACGTAGCTCCACTGACGCATATCTGCGCAGCCATCTTGGTCGCAACTGAACCGGAGGAGCGAGCTCACCGGTGGGTCCCTCGTCCAGGCAGGGGGAGTTCCTTTAGAAATGGCTCCTTGTACCGCCTTGCGCGCTCCCCTGTGTGCACCCTTCTCCACCCCTGCCATTGCCAAGTCGAAGGCGAAAACGGAGTACGTGCCCCCCAACTGATCCATGGCAAAGACATGCGCAGAGAGGAGACCCCCGGAGGAGTAGCCCCCCTGAGGAAGATGCGAGTGGTAACGCATAATAGCTACTTTATCTCGATAGGAGCAGTGGTCATATAATAATTTTTTGTACAACGTGGGGATTCTACGTTGCTCCAAATGGTTATCAGAAATTAACGCAGAAAGAAAATTGATGTTATTTTTGTACAGCTTTTTGTTTTTGTCCTTCTTCCCATTTACGTATGGATGATGGTTGATGTATGCCTCCTTGTACGCGGAAAGGAAATCATAAAAATGGCGATCGCTGTTGGTGTGGAGTTGATAGTCCGTCCCCAGGGATACCATTCCATCGCGAGTTCCTTCCCGATTAGCCATCTGACTATACTGCTTGTACATAAGGTCATGCAATTTTAGGAGCCCCTTATTTGTGTGCACGTGGTTGTTTACACGGATGTTGTAGGGAGGTAGTTTGTTTATCCCTCTACAATAAGCCACATGACCAAAATTGCTTATTTCGATCACGTGCAGAGGGAGACATGGCATGTCTTTGCTTAGCTTCTCTACTCCACAGGACAACAATTTCGAGTACATCCTTTCTTTGTTGATAAAAAAAAATAAATTGTAAACTCCCTTCTCAAGTTGGGGTGAAAACGAGCTTAATATATTTCCAGCCAATGTGCAGGGCAGGATAAAGCTTTCCCCTTCTCCGCTTATCTGCATTTCTATCCTTCCCTCACTCATCGTTCTGTTCGCTAACACCACGTTTACTTTGTCTTCACAGTGTTCATATAGTAGAGATGTATAGCTTTGCACCATTAGGGTTTTCCCATCATGTCCAAAAATGGACTCTTCCTCCCTCTTCAGATTGCTCTCCCGTCTTCTACCGCTCCATCCTGTGTTCTCATGTCGATTCGAACCATCCTTCTCTATTTTGTTCTTCCCCTTGGGGAAGTTCATCTGTTTGTGTGGAGCATCCTCCCGCGTGGGGACACCCACAGAAGAGTCACCATTTTGTAACCTCCCCTTTTCGTTGGAAACACTACACTCTGCGAAGATGTCTTGAATTTGGCTCCTTAAGATGTACGCAAATTGGTTGTTTTCCATTTACGGTGTGGGTTGAAGAAACGGGAAAAAAAAAAAAAATGGCGCTCAGGGGGGGAGGATGTCCCAACGCGTGCATCGTTGTCCACTGTTGTGAGTTGCTATCAACTGTGCAAGTAGGGAAATGGGATGGGCTGAACAATTTTTTTTTCTTCCTACGCGCCCAGATTGCTGCTACTGCGGATGGTACTGCGGATGATACTGCGGATACTACCGCGGATGCTACTACTGAGGGGGGTGGAATTCCCCTCCAAAAAAAGCGCCGCAATTCGAGTGGACCACCCCGAAACGCTTCTCCTCCGTGATGGGGGCAAATTTACACAATGGAAAATTCCCACAGTTAACGTTTTTTTCGCCTTTCCTTTTGTCCAATATGAAAAGGGAAAAAAAAAAAAAAAAGACAATCTTAAAAATAATTGTGGAAATGAATTCCCCTTTTGCACACAAACTATGTACATACATATGCA
>NC_020408.1:270362-282082 GCF_000321355.1 Plasmodium cynomolgi strain B
CAACTTTCGTGGGAAATAAGGGGTTCCAAAAATGGGGAAATGAAAAAAGGCACATGCGTCTAGGCACACAAACAAAACATACATGTGTATGCGCTGGAAGGTGAACAACCAAATTGTCTTCTGCAAAACTGCTGCATTGTCTTAAAAAAAAAACATCAAAGCAAATGGCTGTACATCGCTGGAAGGCATGGGTGGGGGATCCCCCACGTAACTGTTGCGTTGGTTATCCATGCTGTGCGGTATTGCCATGAACTATCCTGTGTTGTGTTCCTTGTTTTGTTTTTCTCCCATGAGGGGTGGACTCTTCACCGTTTCCTCCCCGGTTGCTCCCTCGGTGATGCCTAACTTCGGGGAGTTCACACCAAGCCGCGTCTACTCACTTGTGCTCGCGTCTGCTCGCTTCTCCTCGCTTCTTCTCCCTTCTCCTCGCTTCTCCTCGCTTCTCACTTCTCCTCACTTCATCTCCTCCTTCAGCGTCTTGTGCAGGCGGTCGGATATTTCCGGCAGCATGGGTTCATGCTTGTCGAAGCACTTGACCACGCACCCCTCCATTTCTTTTTCGATGGTTGGGCCGTCTATGTTAGCGTTGCTCTTGGCATAATTGGGGGAGTACTTGTAGAAGCAGGACTGAAAAGGGGGTGGGGGAAGGAGCACAAGGGGTGACGACAATGCGCACAAGGGGTGACGAAGATGTACACAAGGGGTGACGAAGATGCACACAACGGGTGGCACCTCTGTACTGGGTGCCTTCCAGGGAGCCCCACCCCAAAGCAGGCATACGTAAAGCTGCACAGGGGCAAGGCGAGGCATTATTTTATTTTTTTTCCTCCTTTTCCTTTTTTTTCGGCCTACCTGCTGGCATGACTGCAAATTGTTCTGCAAGTTTTGCATCTCATTTTGGACGACCTGCACGAAGTGCTCCGTCCCCTTCTGACAGTTGTTCACGCACTTGCCGATGGTCTCGAAGTCCGTGTTGTATGTGTCGAAGCAGTTCACACAGCAAATGAAGGACTTCTTCTGGAAGGGCAAGCTTTCCGTGCTTATTTTGTTAAGTATGCTATCTATTTTGGATTGAAATTCATTTGTCCTTTTGGTTAGATTGGTTATCATGTGGTTGGTCGAGGGGCTACTGAGGAACGACATTTTTGCCGGCTCGCTTGACAGGTAGGTGCTGATGAGCGGTTGGCGCGTTATAATACGACGGTTGGCACGTTGTAATATGACGGCTGGCACACTATATGTGGCGGTCTTTTTCGTCACAGGTAGGGGCACACTCCTCAAGTGGTGAACGTCTCTTCAGGTCCACTCCTCACTAACCTTTGCTGCATTTAAAGTTTCTATCCCCTTGTAGCCCCTGCAGAGGATGTCCCTTTTTTTTTTTTTCTTTTTTTTTCACTTACTCTCAATGTTGTTCCTTTTTTCGATGAAAGTGACTTTTCTTCTTTTCCCTTCACGTAAAAGCTCAATTGCTCCTTAATTAACATTAACGATATGAATTATTTTTCGAAAAAAAGAAAACCTATTGTGCTTTTTTTTTTCAAATACGAGGAAAGTCATTTTTACCGCAGCTACAAGTATGCCATTTTTACATGAACATGGAATATTTTTTTTTTTTTTTTTTTTTTTTTATTGGCTAACTGGTATAGGAGGATAGCTGTAACTGTGCTTTTCCTGCTTCTTCAGCGCGATCCCTTTTTGTATGCCGCATTCCGTTTTGCAGTTAGTTCTTCTTCAATTTTACTTCCCTCGCGAGTGCCTCTTCCGATGAAACGGCGTTGATTTTAACGAGGCGGGTGAGAATTGCGCACATGGGCACATACGCACATATGTTCATTTCGAAATGGAGAGGAGTCCAAAGGAGGAGTGCATCCGCAGGAGGAAAAATTGTAACCCTAAAGGGAATGACTCACTGGGTGGTAGAAACACAGCCAACGTGGCACTCCGTTTTGATTACCTTTAAGTTAGCCATTAAGGAAAATATGAATGTGTTCCCCCCAAATGGTACGCATGCAAAATGGGCAGCTGTTCAGTTGTGCAATTGTGCGATTGTGAGATTGTGCAATTGTGCAGGCTTGGGGGGTTAAATAAAAAACTCACAAAATGAAACAGTAAAAAGGGGGAAACAAATTGGGTGCCACCCACCGGCATTTTTCTCTGCCATTATGACGGATCGGCTAAACCGCCCAGGAACCTGCAACGTTGGAGCGTCTGCCCTGTAACTCCATTGGGAGGTACCTTAAATGGAGCCCAATGTGACAGTATGCTCCCTTCGCGTATGCACAACGGAGAGAAAAATAAAGGGGGGTTGCGAACAAAGCGGGGGTAAGCCTCTTACACATGCAGCCAAAACGCACACGTAACATTTTGGCGCTCGCCGTGAGGGAACTTTGGATGATGGAAAGAGGCATGACTGGATGATTGCCTGGGTGACCGATTGGAAGTAGCCTTCCCACGTACCACTTTCCGGAGCAATCATTCCAAGGCGATCTCCGCTCCGCCACTTCGCCTCTCTGACCGCAGAGCTACGTGAGCTGTGTAAAACGATAGAGGAGAGAGAGTCTCCTTCCCCAGGGCGCACAGACATGCTAGGAAAATCAACGCAAAAAAATTAGTTCTCCCCTTGGGTCATTTTTTTTCACCTTTTCTCACTTTTTCTCGCCTTATAAGTTTTTCCGGCGGGGACTTCCACCTGTTTGTCACTTCAGTAAGGCGACGCACTCGGTAGATGTCTTTTTTTTTTTTTTTTTTTTTTTTTTTGTGTGAGTTTTGTCTCGCGTAGTGTGGGAAGGTGAATAGCAGCAGAAATGGGTGGAAAGGTTTAGGGTTCATGGGAGTGGCGTATGGTCACGTGCATAGGTACGAACTGCTCTTCGTTTTTTTTTTTTTTCCCCACTGTGCAGGGAATTACCCATCCGTTAAGCACAACGTTGCGGAGTTTTATATATGGCACTGCCCCGCGCTGCTTTATTTCAGTCTGCTGTTCGAATGAATCCCAGTTAGGCTTCTATCTAATGTCTCTCCACTTCTCTCATCTCACAATAAAATTGACGCTACAAGATGTACCATGACGCGTTACAATTCGTGTTCCGACTTTCAATACATCAGCGAGAATGTTCTTTGCTTTTTGCAAGGTAGTTGTATTTGTCTACTTAACCTTGTAAACAATGAGAGGAAATTTTTGTTCATTTCGTGCTGTGAGACCGTTGGGGAAGTTCGCTTCGAGTTGGCGGCGGGCCAGGGAAGAAGAGGCGCGAACGTAGCAGTGGGCCTCACCACAGGGGTTGCCATGAAGGGAGAAACGAACGGAAGAGCGAACGGGGAAAGGAACGGAGAAACCAACGGAGAAACCAACGGAGAACCCAACGAACAAACGAACGGTGGCACAGGCAACGTGGAGGGCAGGCACAGCCCACACCCCGTGAGGAAAATCTCCTGCAGTGAAAAGGAGCATGCCATGGCAGTGGTCATACATAGAGCCTCCGGCGATTTGCTGTGCTACCTCGTATTCGATGAGGCGAATGGGTTAAACTCCTTCGAGGTGCACTTAACACACAGAGTTGGGGAAACCATAAAAGACGTAACACTGGGGGATGGCCAGGTGTACCTCCTACTGAAGAGGCGCCTTGGTTCCCCCTTGCAGGAGGGGGCGCTGTCTGGAAGGGATAACACCGAGGAGTTAAGCGGCGAGTTGGGCAGCAAGCTATCCTCCTACGAGTTGGGGAGCAAGCTATCCTCCTACGAGTTGGGGAGCAAGCTATCCAGCGACGAGGATTACCTCATCTGTGCCCTCAAGTTGGCTAGCAACAAAAAAGAAGACCCGGAAGTAATCGCCACGCACAGGTCTTCATCGGGATTTAAAAAAATGATGGTGTGTCCCTACGATGGGAAGAAAATAATTTTGGTGTCAAAAAGGAGTGTCTTCTTTGTGGCCACCTCAAATGAGCAGATTTCAAAAGTAAAAGTAACCACCATGGCGAAGGAACTCTTCTTTAACAGTCCCATTGTAGCAACTTCGTGGCTAGACTTCCACGTCTTCACCGTCTGCCTCTCTAATAATGAGATCCTTTTTTATGACCTGTCCACCAATTCTAGGCACCTGCCCCGACTGAGGTGCCACAACAGCTACTCGAGAATCTGCTCCATTTTTTACCAGCCCGAGTATCTCTTCATCGCGTTCGCAACGAAGGAAATTGTTTGCTTCCGCGTGAACTACGGCGCGCTTCCCCCGGCCGCCTTTCGCAAGGTGGGGCGTGGATAAGCGGCGGTGTGGATAAGCGGTGGTGTGGCTACTCAGTGGTGACCTATCGCTGTAGCGCCGCCGCTAACTCGCTAACGTGCTAACGTGGCACGCCGCTAATCGTGCACCCCTTTTCCCCCCATTCGCTCATCGGTAGGTAACCCCCGTAGAAGAAAACTACGTGAGTACCAAGTGCTTATTTCAAAAGAGAAAGGAAAACCGGAAGGAGGAGGAGAACCGGAAGGAGGAAGAGAACCGGAAGGAGGAGGAGAACCGGAAGGAGGAGGAGAACCGGAAGGAGGAGGAGAACCGGAAGGGGGAGGAAAACCGGAAGGCAGAGGAAAAGCCAAACGAACTTCTCAACAACAGGAGGAAGCCTCGCAAGCAGTGTAGAACCACCTTCGAATCCATATTAAACGAAATTAAAAAGGTGGAAAATAAAATAAATGACAAAGGGTTTGAGTTGTTGGACGAGTCGGAGGGGGAAGGGAGAGTCGACGATGAGCACGCATGGGACACCGTGGCCTTCGCTGAGTGCATCGCTGGTTGTGGCAGCGAGATGAATGGCTACCCCAGCTCGAGGGACGATTATACCAATACATGTTCTTCTAGAGAGGATAATCCTACCAACAAGGGAACCACCTCCAAACGAGCACACCGAAAGAATGACCTCTCCCAGATGCGGAAGAAACGGAAGGCCAACTTTGCTAAGCTGCACTATGATGAGGATAACCTTGCAAATATCTTTATCCCCATCTCGGTCGTCAATTTGGAAAGGTACCTAACACACAGGATAAGTAATCTCTGCCTGCAAAAAGGGAATTTACTCATTCAGCTTGAAAATGGACTCTCATATTACACCACAACTTTTAATAGAAAAAAAATGTGTGCAGCTGAGGATTCGAGCTTCTACCTTTGTGGACACACTGCTCTACACAAAATAAAGGACCTTAGAGTGTGCACCAGAAAGCAGCTGTTCACTTTGGATGAAGCTAGAATGCTCAAATGGCACTCTCTTGAAAACAACGAATTGAATATTTTCTGCACTGGTAGGAGAATTAAATGGTTTGATGTTCTTTCCATGATGGGGGAATGCAACTGCTTGTTTGTGTCCCTTACGGATGGTTCCTTTTTTTTTATCAACCTAATGAGTTGCAAGATTTTGCTCTACGGGAGTGTGAGGCGGCACCTGGGGGGTGCAATTACTGGAAGACGCGGATCAGGCGGATCGAGTGGATCGAGCGGATCGAGCGGATCAAGCGGACCAAGAGGATCAGGCAGACCAAGCGGGGGCCACCGTGGAAGGCGGTGCATCGAGTGCGGCGTCTTCAATAAGGTAAATGAGCACATTTTTAATGGCTACTTCAAGGTGTGCGGGTCGCTTCTCTTCTTCTTTTTGATTTACTCCGTGTCGCACCAGAAGCTGTTCATTTACTTCGTGCATGAGGTGTTGGTAGGGAGGCTGCTCGCGCGGGTGTGCGATGAGGGGGGAGGAGGTGAAAAGGGGGGGGATGAAAAGGGAGGAGATGAAAATAAAGGAGATGAAAAGGGAAGAGATGAAAATAAAGGAGATGAAGGCGGCTCTCAAAGCTGCGAGACGGCCCCACTACTGCTGAGCCTCTCAACGCACAAACACTCCGACGTGAACGCCGACTTGGATCGCAGCTCCCAGCGCGACTGTGACTACGCCTGCCTCTTAACGGCCACCGGGAACCTACGCAACTTCTACCTCCTCTTCGTGCAACTGATAAAGAAGGAGACCATAATCATGAGAAAAAAAAATTGGGACACCAACGTGCGAGTCTTCTATTGGAAGGTGCCTCACAAGAATGTCGTGTATGGGAAGGTCATTGGCAGTTACCTAGTCCTCGTTGATTTCGATATGAATTTCCATTTTTTTTACATGAACAGAGTCACATTGGGGGAAGCCTCCCCAGGACACTCAAACGAGGTTACATCTCCACTCTCCAGGAAGAAGAAGTCCTTTCTCAGAAGGTTGAAAAGAGTCAAGGAGAGTAGACGTGAAGGTATGCATGACCCAAATGATGAAGAAAATTCCTTCGAAGAATTTATTTTGAAGAGACGCAGAAGGAGGAAGGCATTTCGTCCAAATGGGGTCAACGAAGATTCGGAGACCCAATCAAATCAACAACCAAATGGAGAAGAAAAATATCGTGGTGCTCAACTATTTCGGATAAACTTAGGGGAAGAAGATCTACACATTGATCTGAGTCATACGGGGAGGGTTCAGTTTATTAACGAACGGATGGAACAGAATGCTGGACATGTCTGCAGCTTCCACATCGTTACGGACTCGAACACTGTTGTTACCTTCTCCTTTGACAGTGCTGCATACCCACTTGGGATGGTGAAGGGGCCTGAGGTGCAGGTCTCCTCTATCAGAGGAACGGAAAGGATTAACTTCTTTCACCCGGTAGACATGAAAAGTGGGACATACAATTTGTTCTTGACCAAGGAGAGGTACTTCTGTTTGGAGGGCGCGCCGTGTTTCCCCGGAATGGCACCCCGGGGTGATCAGGTGGGAGGTGGCCACGAACGAGGCGGTCACGAACGAGGCGATCACGAACGAGGCGGTCACGAACGAGGCGATCACGAACGAGGCGATCACGAACGAGGCGGTCACGAACGAGGCGATCACGAACGAGGCGGTCACGAACGAGGCAGACCACTGCAAGACAAGCATGTGGGTGGAGATCAACCCAACCCGCGAGCACTAACCAATGGGGACCCCTCCCTCGAAGTAATATGCCAAAAGGACATCGACCCAACTATGCAAGCCACCTTGGCGAAGGTAAGTGAAGGGTCCTCCTCCTACCCAAGTGACGTGAATTTTTTTTTGAGGCAACCCAGTGTGGTGTTTTTAAAAGTGTACAGCAGCGCCCTGAGGAAGCGCCTGCGCGACAAGGGGGGGAAAACGTTTCAGGAGAGGGTGTCAATGGAGTGGGGGGTGGCGAAGGGGGGTCACCGAAGTGGTGCAACAAAAGAGGCGCACGCTGGTGATGATAAAGTTACGTCTTCCGGGGCAGCCACTTCAGCGAATGCTGCTGATTCTATCGACGCTATCCCTTTCACTGACGCGCCGCGGCGAACGAATTTCTTCTTCGACAACGAAACGACCATCTTCACCTTCCTAAACGAAAACGAATACCGCCTCTCCCTGGAGGAGTGCCTAAAGAATTACAAAAACAAGCTCTACCTGAGTACACTCCACGCGAAGAGGAAGGAAGAAAGAGAGCAAATAGACAAGCTCCGAAAACAGCTGAAGGAACTAATCACCCAAAACGAAAACAGCAGCAGTAGTATCAAATTGGACAGAAAAAACTTTTTTTTCGACAAAAAAATTATTAACGAGTCAGAAATTTTAATCAATGAATTTGAAAAAATAAAAAAAATTTGAAAAAAAAAAGCTAGCCAAGGAGCACCTAATAAAAAAGCTAGAAAAAAAATGCTCCCCTCTCGCACAAGTAGACTTTCTTTTCGGATTAAACACAAACTCGTATGTGACCAATGCGTTTAAAAAAAACAGTTACCATCATTCTTGTCCCATTAGAGAGAAAATAAAAATGCTGCGCTTTCTCCAACTTAAAGAATCGGACTTTTTCCAAAATGTAGAAAAAAATAATGTCCTTTACTTTTTAAAAACAACAAAAGATTACATAGATCGATACACTGAAGACTTTTCTTGCCTCTTCTTTTCTCACTACTACCCTTGTACAAACATGAATTTGAATTATTTGTATGCCAACCTGTTCGGCTCCTCTTTCTCGGCCAGCGGGGTGGACAGTGTGCAGTGGAATTACCTCCTCTACTTCCCCTGCGAGTTGTTCACGAACGCGCGGAAGCGCCTGCAATGCTACGTGCTGCAGATGCTTATCGACCAGGTGGGCACCGCAGGGGGGGCGCCGTGTTGGGCTTGACCTGCGCGGATGCGGAGCGGCGTACCCCGTTGCTTCTACTGCCCCCGCCGCTTTCGCCGCTTTCACCGCTTCCACCTCTTCCACCGCTTCCACCTCTTCCACCGCTTCCACCTCTTCCACCGCTTCCACCTCTTCCACCTCTCCCATCGCTCCCACCGCCCCATTACAGCAAAAGGCCAAATTCCGGAGCCACTTCCTCGCCCTGAAGGAGGAAAAGCAAAACTACGTTGAAGAAATCAACGTGGTGTCCAACAAACTGAAGCTCTCCCTGGAAGCTACGGACAAATATTTTAGCCATCCCTACTCGCACAGCATCGACTCGGGCTTGTACAACAGGGGAGCGTTAAAAGGAGTGAAGAGGGAGGCCCTCCCTGTTTCGAACAAATTCGACCCTGACGTGCTGCTCAAAATGCACCTGCATAAGCTCAAGGTGGAGAGTCAAACGGGGGATGCCTTTGAGGAACATGAAAAAGGGGACCTAACTGTGAAAGCGCAAAAGAAGGGGGAGCATTTCGGGATTGGAGCGGGGATTGGAGCTGGGATTGGAGCGGGGATTGGAGCCGGGATGGGAGCCGGGTTAGGAGGGTGAGTAGAGCCTACGCAGCTTCTCACAAAAGGAGGACACATAGGCAGGCGTGTCTCCCCACCCGCTTCTTCCTCCTACAGTGGTGTGTCCTCAACTTGGCTGTCTTATCCACCTGACCTACTTTGTCTTCCCCGAAGAGAACCAGAGGCAGGCAAGGAACCCCCCAAAGACAAAGCTCCTTGCGATGACGAAGCAGACCCAGAAAGTCTTGAGATCCACGAGAAGAAGAAAAATGATGTAAGAAATGCGCTGTCCGATGTGAAGAGTTACATGTAAGGGAATTTCTACATGTGTGTTTTTCTTGGCAGTGGGGTGGTTGTCTGTGGAGAGATGGAGCGGTGCGATGACTGCACGTCTCTCCATTATGGGGATGCACATTGCCGACCATTCTGTGATCCACCCGTCTCGTCATACGCCCCATCCTGCAGCTATCAGATCTCCGACCAGTGCGAGGAGTTTAATGAGAAGTTAAAACAGTTGAGGAAGAAGAAGTAAGACCACAGGGAAAAAAAATAAAAATTAAAAAAAAATCTTTAGCTTCCTAAGGGAAACGAACTACCGACGCAGAACGTGCCTCTTATGTAGCCCCCCTTCTCCTCCGACCCATCTGCTTCACCTGCCCCACCTGCGCCGACGCACCCTACTAGGTACAACATACAAAAGCTGATCAAGCTGCACGAGCTGTACTGTATTGCCATTTACGCCACGTTAATAAATGAAGAAAGGAAGGAAGAAGCTCTACGCCAAATAGAAAAGAAGAGGGCTGCAGTCGAGGGGGACTTATCGAAGCTTGAGGATTCGATGAGACAGTTAGATGCACTACAGGTAGGTATTCTATGGGAACATGAAATGGTGACTCGAACGACAACTCACTGGTGCGTCTCTCTCTGTGTGTGTGCCTGTCCAGGCCGAGTTGCAAGATTGGCCCCTTTTTTTTCACGAGCAGCTTTGCATATCACGGTGAAATTTTAATGCCCTCAGGTTGACGAGCAGTCCCTACGGGAAGAAAGGAAGCGCCTGTTGGAGGTAGAGAAAGGAGAGAACTATCTCCCCCAAGGGAAACAGAGCTAATGCTCAGTCCACTCCTCCGTCTAGTTGAGTAGACAGTCATACCGCCTCGCCAATTCCATCCGTGTTCCCCTCACTCACCGCAGAAACATAAAAGGAATTTGGCCCTAAGCGAACAGCTCACGAGGAAGAAGCAGAAGTTCGAGAAGAGGTTCCTCCACGAGTGCATCAACTTCGACGTCCTCATCGAGCAGAAATATGAAAACGTAAGTGGGCGAAAGGAAGAAGGGGACTCGTCCTGTTGGTCAACCTGGTCCGGTTGGTCACCCTGGTCAAGCTCCTCTCGTTCTTCTTGGTGAATAAATGTCCATCGGTGTGCCCCCCTCCTTGCAGGTCATCGGATTCGACTTCGACTCTAGGAAGAATTTATTCATAAAAAAAAAAATAATCCAAAAGCACATTGCAGACACGAATCAAATTATCCATGAGAACTTCGAGCTGAGAAGGAGCATCCGGGTAATGCCCAGGGGGGGTCCTTTCTGCGTGGCGCCGCGTTGGGTCGTCTCCTCTGTTGTGCGCCGTGCTGTCATGCCTGCGCACTGCCACGCCTTCGTACTGCCACGCCGGGTCGTCTCCTTCCCTCACCTGCAGAAACTAAAGCACGAAATTTGCAGAAACAAAATAAAAAAAGACTACCTGCACTTCTCACTCATGGACATAGAAGAAGGGGTCGATGACGTCAAGTATCTTAAACAGAACTGCGAGTTTCTCTTTAGTGATATAAGTAAATGATGAGCCGCTGGAGGGGGCACCTTTTAGAGTGTCTAACTATCTTCGGGCGTTTTTCTCCTCCTTGTTACGATAGACACACAGCCCCACGGTGATAGTCCACAGTTGTGTGATTTTTTTTATTTATTATTTTTTTTTTTTTTTCATTTTTTTTTGTTTATTTTTTTGTTTTTTTTGTTTTTTTTCCCCCTTCACTTCAGATAACGTGATCAGCTCACTGGAGGCGAAGAAAAAAAACAGGAAACTCATTTTTCAAATGTCGGAACAGAAGCTGCGCGAGCAAATTAGCAACGTGGACGCGAAGATTTCGGCGATCGTAAGCGAGGAGATGCACGCGCACTGATGTAACTCTACACCGCGTCTCCTCTATGCCGCTTCTCCTCTACACCGCTTCTCCTCTACACCGCTTCCCCTCTACACCGCTTCTCCTCTACACCGCTTCTCCTCTACACCGATTCACCACTTCCCCCTCGTAGAAATCTGAGAACGTCGTGTTGGAGGCCAACATGCAGAGCCTGCTAAAGGAGATTAACCAAATGGGCAAAGCAGCGCAGGGCGACCAGGCGGGAGACGCGGGCCATATACTCGAGACGAAGGGAAACTTGAGAGACGACGATTCTGCGCGCGAGAGGATGTCCTTCAAATGCTCTGATGCAGATGTAGAGGGAGAGGTCGGCGAAAAAAATGAACCCAGGGGCGCCCCAGATGTAGACGGAGAGATCGGAGAAGAAAATGAACCCAACGGTGCGGCGGAACAAAACCGCGACCACGCACATAAGCAGGCCTCGGACCAGCCCGCCGCTCCCGAAAAAAAAAAACAAACAAAATTGCGCACCAGGGACATCCACGAAAAGAGTGCCATGTTACGGAAAAAATATAAGTGAAAGAAATGCGCGCCGGGGGAGAGGTCTCATGCGTGTGTATATGTGCACATGCTGACATGCTCGCATGTGTGTGTTTTTTTTTTTCTCCTTTGCCTTGTTTTACTGCTTCTGGGGGAGAGAAACGCAGCCGTTATGTAGCACACCCCATGTAGCATACCCGTATGGTCTTTCCCTACACTGCATATGCGCGTCCCAGTACGAATCATTTGCGCCAAGGGAGTCCACACGGTGGCCCATTTTGCTAATTTCTCTCCCCAAGAGCCTCAAAAAAAAAAAAG